>NW_027656685.1:0-69246 GCF_964235325.1 Thermobia domestica
TACCCTAATTATAGAAAACGTTTATATTTTCCTGAAAACGAAATATTATCTTGTCTTCTGCAACGGTTAATTTTGCTGCACCCTGTATATATATTTCGATGTCAGAACAAAATATGCTGTTTTCATCTTCAACACATCAGGATAGATACGAAAGGCACAAATTAGCAGAAAAATTATAAAATGATGAAGTAAGCAAGATATATAATACATGAAGGACTTTAACCCTTACGTTTTCGATGAGAACACGTGACGCACACCTTCTGTCAAAAATTGATTTCAATTACCACTCAGTTATTCACTTTTCTTATAATTTTCTTATTTCACGTAAAACTGTTGGTTGGCAACCTTCTGACAATATATCATATGTCAATATGTACATATTGAATTGTTACTAATTGTTGCGTATTATAATCTGTTTTGGTCTATATCTTCCGAACTATTTAACATATTTTCACGAAATAAAGCTCAAATTGCAGTGCAGGGACATCTTTCATAGACACCCCAAACCGGAATCCCTATGGTTGATATCAATTACCTTATTCTTTACCATTTTTGGTACAACTTTTTTTTTTTTTTTTTTCAAAATAACGCATATTTCACTGCACACCCCTTCCCTGACACACCACTATGTTGCTTGCATATGACACCCGAAGTTAAAATATGTGTATTTTTACGTAACACAAAGAGAAAATACCCTAATTATAGAAAACGTTTATATTTTCCTGAAAACGAAATATTATCTTGTCTTCAGCAACGGTTAATTTTGCTGCACACTGTATATATATTTCGATGTCAGAACAAAATATGCTGTTTTCATATTCTACACATCAGGATAGATACGAAAGGCACAAATAAGCAGAAAAATTATAAAATGATGAAGTAAGCAAGATATATAATACATGAAGGACTTTAACCCTTACGTTTTCGATGAGAACACGTGACGCACACCTTCTGTCAAAAATTGATTCCAATTACCACTCAGTTATTCACTTTTCTTATAATTTTCTTATTTCACGTAAAACTGTTGGTTGGCAACCTTCCGACAATATATGATATGTCAATACTTACATATTGAATTGTTACGAATTGTTGTGTATTATAATCTGTTTTGGTCTATATCTTCCGAACTATTTAATATATTTTCACGAAATAAAGCTCAAACTGCAGTGCAGGCACATCTATCATAGAGGTCCCAAACCGGGATCCCTATGGTTGATATCAAGTACCTTATTCTCTACTATGTTTGGTACTACTTTTTTGCTTTTTTCAAAATAACGGATATTTCACTGCAAACCCCTACCCTGACACACCACTATGTTGCTTGCATATGACACCCGAAGTTCAAATATGTGTATTTTTACGTAACACAAAGAGAAAATACCCTAATTATAGAAAACGTTTATATTTTTCTGAAAACGAAATGTTATCTTGTCTTCTGCAAAGGTTAATTTTGCTGCACCCTGTATATATATTTCGATGTCAGAACAAAATATGCTGTTTTCACATTCTACACATCAGGATAGATACGAAAGGCACAAATAAGCAGAAAAATTATAAAATGATGAAGGTAGTAAGATATATCCTACATGACCGACTTTAACCCTTACCTTTTCGATGAGATCACGTGACGCACACCTTCTGTCAAAAATTGATTCCAATTACCACTGAGTTATTCACTTTTCTTATTATTTTCTTATTTCACGTAAAACTGTTGGTTGGCAACCTTCTGACAATATATCATATGTCAATATGTACATATTGAATTGTTACTAATTGTTGCGTATTATAATCTGTTTTGGTCTATATCTTCCGAACTATTTAACATATTTTCACAAAATAAAGCTCAAATTGCAGTGCAGGGACATCTTTCATAGACACCCCAAACCGGAATCCCTATGGTTGATATCAATTACCTTATTCTTTACAATTTTTGGTACAACTTTTTTGTTTTTTTTTTCAAAATAACGCATATTTCACTGCACACCCCTTCCCTGACACACCACTATGTTGCTTGCATATGACACCCGAAGTTAAAATATGTGTATTTTTACGTAACACAAAGAGAAAATACCCTAATTATAGAAAACGTTTATATTTTCCTGAAAACGAAATATTATCTTGTCTTCAGCAACGGTTAATTTTGCTGCACACTGTATATATATTTCGATGTCAGAACAAAATATGCTGTTTTCATATTCTACACATCAGGATAGATACGAAGGGCACAAATTAGCAGAAAAATTATAAAATGATGAAGGTAGTAAGATATATCCTACATGACCGACTTTAATCTTTACCTTTTCGATGAGATCACGTGACGCACACCTTCTGTCAAAAATTGATTCCAATTACCACTGAGTTATTCACTTTTCTTATAATTTTCTTATTTCACGTAAAACTATTGGTTGGCAACCTTCTGACAATATATCATATGTCAATAGTAACATATTGAATTGTTACGAATTGTTGTGTATTATAATCTGTTTTGGTATCTATCTTCATAACTATTTAACATATTTTCACCAAATTCAGCTCAAACTGCAGTGCAGGGACATCTTTCATAGACACCCCAAACCGGAATCCCTATGGTTGATATCAATTACCTTATTCTTTACCATTTTTGGTACAACTTTTTTGTTTTTTTTTTTTTCAAAATAACGCATATTTCACTGCACACCCCTTCCCTGACACACCACTATGTTGCTTGCATATGACACCCGAAGTTAAAATATGTGTATTTTTACGTAACACAAAGAGAAAATACCCTAATTATAGAAAACGTTTATATTTTCCTGAAAACGAAATATTATCTTGTCTTCAGCAACGGTTAATTTTGCTGCACACTGTATATATATTTCGATGTCAGAACAAAATATGCTGTTTTCATATTCAACACATCAGGATAGATACGAAAGGCACAAATTAGCAGAAAAATTATAAAATGATGAAGGTAGTAAGATATATTCTACATGAACGACTTTAACCCTTACCTTTTCGATGAGATCACGTGACGCACACCTTCTGTCAAAAATTGATTCGAATTACCACTGAGTTATTCACTTTTCTTATAATTTTCTTATTTCACGTAAAACTGTTGGTTGGCAACCTTCTGACAATATATCATATGTCAATATGTACATATTGAATTGTTACTAATTGTTGCGTATTATAATTTGTTTTGGTCTATATCTTCATAACTATTTAACATATTTTCACGAAATAAAGCTCAAATTGCAATGCAGGCACATCTTTCATAGAGATCCCAAACCGGGATCCCTATGGGTGATATCAAGTACCTTATTCTTTACCAATTTTGGTACTACTTTTGTGTTTTTTTTTTAAAAAATAACGCATATTTCACTGCAAACCCCTACCCTGACACACCACTATGTTGCTTGCATATGACACCCGAAGTTCAAATATGTGTATTTTTACGTAACACAAAGAGAAAATACCCTAATTATAGAAAACGTTTATATTTACCTGAAAACGAAATATTATCTTGTCTTCTGCAACGGTTAATTTTGCTGCACCCTGTATATATATTTCGATGTCAGAACAAAATATGCTGTTTTCATCTTCAACACATCAGGATAGATACGAAAGGCACAAATTAGCAGAAAAATTATAAAATGATGAAGTAAGCAAGATATATAATACATGAAGGACTTTAACCCTTACGTTTTCGATGAGAACACGTGACGCACACCTTCTGTCAAAAATTGATTCCAATTACCACTGAGTTATTCACTTTTCTTATAATTTTCTTATTTCACGTAAAACTGTTGGTTGGCAACCTTCTGACAATATATGATATGTCAATACTTACATATTGAATTGTTACGAATTGTTGTGTATTATAATCTGTTTTGGTCTATATCTTCCGAACTATTTAATATATTTTCACGAAATAAAGCTCAAACTGCAGTGCAGGCACATCTATCATAGAGGTCCCAAACCGGGATCCCTATGGTTGATACCAAGTACCTTATTCTCTACTATGTTTGGTACTACTTTTTTGCTTTTTTCAAAATAACGCATATTTCACTGCAAACCCCTACCCTGACACACCACTATGTTGCTTGCATATGACACCCGAAGTTCAAATATGTGTATTTTTACGTAACACAAAGAGAAAATACGCTAATTATAGAAAACGTTTATATTTTTCTGAAAACGAAATATTATCTTGTCTTCTGCAACGGTTAATTTTGCTGCACCCTGTATATATATTTCGATGTCAGAACAAAATATGCTGTTTTCACATTCTACACATCAGGATAGATACGAAAGGCACAAATTAGCAGAAAAATTCTAAAATGATGAAGGTAGTAACATATATCCAACATGAACGACTTTAACCCTTACGTTTTCGATGAGAACACGTGACGCACACCTTCTGTCAAAAATTGATTCCAATTACCACTGAGTTATTCACTTTTCTTCTAATTTTCTTATTTCACGTAAAACTGTTGGTTGGCAACCTTCTGACAATATATCATATTTCAATAGTTACATATTGAATTGTTACGAATTGTTGTGTATTATAATCTGTTTTGGTTTATATCTTCATAACTATTTAACATATTTTCACGAAATAAAGCTCAAACTGCAGAGCAGGCACATCTTTCATAGAGATCCCGAACCGGCATCCCTAAGGTTGATATCAAGTACCTTATTTTTTACAATTTTTGGTACTACTTTTGTGTCTTTATCAAAATAACGCATATTTCACTGCACACCCCTTCCCTGACACACCACTATGTTGCTTGCATATGACACCCGAAGTTAAAATATGTGTATTTTTACGTAACACAAAGAGAAAATACCCTAATTATAGAAAACCTTTATATTTTCCTGAAAACGAAATATTATCTTGACTTCTGCAACGGTTAATTTTGCTGCACCCTGTATATATATTTCGATGTCAGAACAAAATATGCTGTTTTCACATTCTACACATCAGGATAGATACGAAAGGCACAAATTAGCAGAAAAATTATAAAATGATGAAGGTAGTAAGATATATCCTACATGACCGACTTTAATCTTTACCTTTTCGATGAGATCACGTGACGCACACCTTCTGTCAAAAATTGATTCCAATTACCACTGAGTTATTCACTTTTCTTATAATTTTCTTATTTCACGTAAAACTGTTGGTTGGCAACCTTCTGACAATATATCATATGTCAATAGTAACACATTGAATTGTTACGAATTGTTGTGTATTATAATCTGTTTTGGTATCTATCTTCATAACTATTTAACATATTTTCACCAAATTCAGCTCAAACTGCAGTGAAGGGACATCTTTCATAGACACCCCAAACCGGAATCCCTATGGTTGATATCAAGTACCTTATTCTTTACCATTTTTGGTACAACTTTTTTGTTTTTTTTTTTCAAAATAACGCATATTTCACTGCACACCCCTTCCCTGACACACCACTATGTTGCTTGCATATGACACCCGAAGTTCAAATATGTGTATTTTTACGTAACACAAAGAGAAAATACCCTAATTATAGAAAACGTTTATATTTTCCTGAAAACGAAATATTATCTTGTCTTCAGCAACGGTTAATTTTGCTGCACCCTGTATATATATTTCGATGTCAGAACAAAATATACTGTTTTCACATTCTACACATCAGGGTAGACACGAAAGGCACAAATTAGCAGAAAAATTATAAAATGATGAAGGAGGTAAGATATATCCCACATGAACGACTTTAACCCTTACGTTTTCGATGAAAACACGTGACGAACACCTTCTGTCAATAATTGATTCCAATTACCACTCATTTATTCACTTTTCTTATAATTTTCTTATTTCACGTAAAACTGTTGGTTGGCAACCTTCTGACAATATATCATATGTCAATTCTTACATATTGAATTGTTACGAATTGTTGTGTATTATAATCTGTTTTGGTCTATATCTTCCGAACTATTTAACATATTTTCACGAAATAAAGCTCAAACTGCAGAGCAGGCACATCTTTCATAGAGATCCCGAACCGGCATCCCTAAGGTTGATATCAAGTACCTTATTTTTTACAATTTTTGGTACTACTTTTGTGTTTTTTTCAAAATAACGCATATTTCACTGCAAACCCCTTCCCTGACACACCACTATGTTGCTTGCATATGACACCCGAAGTTCAAATATGTGTATTTTTACGTAACACAAAGTGTAAATACCCTAATTATAGAAAACGTTTATATTTTCCTGAAAACGAAATATTATCTTGTCTTCTGCAACGGTTAATTTTGCTGCTCCCTGTATATATATTTCGATGTCAGAACAAAATATGCTGTTTTCACATTCTACACATCAGGATAGATACGAAAGGCACAAATAAGCAGAAAAATTATAAAATGATGAAGGTAGTAAGATATATCCTACATGAACGACTTTAACCCTTACCTTTTCGAAGAGAACACGTGACGCACACCTTCTGTCAAAAATTGATTCCAATTACCACTGAGTTATTCACTTTTCTTATAATTTTCTTATTTCACGTAAAACTGTTGGTTGGCAACCTTCTGACAATATATCATATGTCAATAGTTACATATTGAATTATTACGAATTGTTGTGTATTATAATCTGTTTTGGTATCTATCTTCATAACTATTTAACATATTTTCACGAAATTCAGCTCAAACTGCAGTGCAGGGACATCTTTCATAGACACCTCAAACCGGAATCCCTATGGTTGATATCAAGTACCTTATTCTTTACCATTTTTGGTACTACTTTTGTGTTTTTTTCAAAATAACGCATATTTCACTGCACACCCCTTCCCTGGCACACCACTATGTTGCTTGCATATGACACCCGAAGTTCAAATATGTGTATTTTTACGTAACACAAAGAGAAAATACCCTAATTATAGAAAACGTTTATATTTTCCTGAAAACGAAATATTATCTTGTCTTCTGCAACGGTTAATTTTGCTGCACCCTGTATATATATTTCGATGTCAGAACAAAATATGCTGTTTTCATCTTCAACACATCAGGATAGATACGAAAGGCACAAATTAGCAGAAAAATTATAAAATGATGAAGTAAGCAAGATATATAATACATGAAGGACTTTAACCCTTACGTTTTCGATGAGAACACGTGACGCACACCTTCTGTCAAAAATTGATTTCAATTACCACTCAGTTATTCACTTTTCTTATAATTTTCTTATTTCACGTAAAACTGTTGGTTGGCAACCTTCTGACAATATATCATATGTCAATACTTACATATTGAATTGTTACGAATTGTTGTGTATTATAATCTGTTTTTGTCTATATCTTCCGAACTATTTAATATATTTTCACGAAATAAAGCTCAAACTGCAGTGCAGGCACATCTATCATAGAGGTCCCAAACCGGGATCCCTATGGTTGATATCAAGTACCTTATTCTCTACTATGTTTGGTACTACTTTTTTGCTTTTTTCAAAATAACGCATGTTTCACTGCAAACCCCTACCCTGACACACCACTATGTTGCTTGCATATGACACCCGAAGTTCAAATATGTGTATTTTTACGTAACACAAAGAGAAAATACGCTAATTATAAAAAACGTTTATATTTTTCTGAAAACGAAATATTATCTTGTCTTCTGCAACGGTTAATTTTGCTGCACCCTGTATATATATTTCGATGTCAGAACAAAATATGCTGTTTTCACATTCTACACATCAGGATAGATACGAAAGGCACAAATTAGCAGAAAAATTCTAAAATGATGAAGGTAGTAACATATATCCAACATGAACGACTTTAACCCTTACCTTCTCGATGAGAACACGTGACGCACACCTTCTGTCAAAAATTGATTCCAATTACCACTGAGTTATTCACTTTTCTTCTAATTTTCTTATTTCACGTAAAACTGTTGGTTGGCAACCTTCTGACAATATATCGTATGTCAATATTTACATATTGAATTGTTACGAATTGTTGTGTATTATAATCTGTTTTGGTTTATATCTTCATAACTATTTAACATATTTTCACGAAATAAAGCTCAAACTCCAGTGCAGGCACATCTCTCATAGAGGTCCCAAACCGGGATCCCTATGGTTGATATCAAGTACCTTATTCTCTACTATGTTTGGTAATACTTTTTTGCTTTTTTCAAAATAACGCATATTTCACTGCAAACTCCTACCCTGACACACCACTATGTTGCTTGCATATGACACCCGAAGTTCAAATATGTGTATTTTTACGTAACACAAAGAGAAAATACGCTAATTATAGAAAACGTTTATATTTTCCTGAAAACGAAATAATGTCTTCTGCAACGGTTAATTTTGCTGCACCCTGTATATATATTTTGATGTCAGAACAAAATATGCTGTTTTCACATTCTACACATCAGGATAGATACGAAAGGCACAAATTAGCAGAAAAATTATAAAACGCTGAAGGAGGTAAGATATATCCCACATGAACGACTTTAACCCTTACCTTTTCGATGAGAACACGTGACGCACACCTTCTGTCAAAAATTGATTCCAGTTACCACTGAGTTATTCACTTTTCTTATAATTTTCTTATTTCACGTAAAACTGTTGGTTGGCAACCTTCTGACAATATATCATATGTCAATAGTTACATATTGAATTGTTACGAATTGTTGTGTATTATAAACTGTTTTGGTTTATATCTTCATAACTATTTAACATATTTTCACGAAATAAAGCTCAAATTGCAGTGCAGGCACATCTTCCTTGACACCCCAAACCGGGATCCCTATGGGTGATATCAAGTACCTTATTCTTTACCAATTTTGGTACTACTTTTGTGTTTTTTTTTTTCAAAATAACGCATATTTCACTGCAAACCCCTTCCCTGACACACCACTATGTTGCTTGCATATGACACCCGAAGTTCAAATATGTGTATTTTTACGTAACACAAAGAGAAAATACGCTAATTATAAAAAACGTTTATATTTTTCTGAAAACGAAATATTATCTTGTCTTCTGCAACGGTTAATTTTGCTGCACCCTGTATATATATTTCGATGTCAGAACAAAATATGCTGTTTTCATCTTCAACACATCAGGATAGATACGAAAGGCACAAATTAGCAGAAAAATTATAAAATGATGAAGTAAGCAAGATATATAATACATGAAGGACTTTAACCCTTACGTTTTCGATGAGAACACGTGACGCACACCTTCTGTCAAAAATTGATTTCAATTACCACTCAGTTATTCACTTTTCTTATAATTTTCTTATTTCACGTAAAACTGTTGGTTGGCAACCTTCTGACAATGTATCATATGTCAATACTTACATATTGAATTGTTACGAATTGTTGTGTATTATAATCTGTTTTGGTCTATATCTTCCGAACTATTTAATATATTTTCACGAAATAAAGCTCAAACTGCAGTGCAGGCACATCTATCATAGAGGTCCCAAACCGGGATCCCTATGGTTGATATCAAGTACCTTATTCTCTACTATGTTTGGTGCTACTTTTTTGCTTTTTTCAAAATAACGCATATTTCACTGCAAACCCCTAACCTGACTCACCACTATGTTGCTTGCATATGACACCCGAAGTTCAAATATGTGTATTTTTACGTAACACAAAGAGAAAATACGCTAATTATAAAAAACGTTTATATTTTTCTGAAAACGAAATATTATCTTGTCTTCTGCAACGGTTAATTTTGCTGCACCCTGTATATATATTTCGATGTCAGAACAAAATATGCTGTTTTCACATTCTACACATCAGGATAGATACGAAAGGCACAAATTAGCAGAAAAATTCTAAAATGATGAAGGTAGTAACATATATCCAACATGAACGACTTTAACCCTTACCTTTTCGATGAGAACACGTGACGCACACCTTCTGTCAAAAATTGATTCCAATTACCACTGAGTTATTCACTTTTCTTCTAATTTTCTTATTTCACGTAAAACTGTTGGTTGGCAACCTTCTGACAATATATCATATGTCAATATTTACATATTGAATTGTTACGAATTGTTGTGTATTATAATCTGTTTTGGTTTATATCTTCATAACTATTTAACATATTTTCACGAAATAAAGCTCAAACTGCAGTGCAGGCACATCTTCCTTGACACCCCAAACCGGGATCCCAATGGGTGATATCAAGTACCTTATTCTTTACCAATTTTGGTACTACTTTTGTGTTTTTTTTTTCAAAATAACGCATATTTCACTGCAAACCCCTTCCCTGACACACCACTATGTTGCTTGCATATGACACCCGAAGTTCAAATATGTGTATTTTTACGTAACACAAAGAGAAAATACCCTAATTATAGAAAACGTTTATATTTTCCTGAAAACGAAATATTATCTTGTCTTCTGCAACGGTTAATTTTGCTGCACCCTGTATATATATTTCGATGTCAGAACAAAATATGCTGTTTTCATCTTCAACACATCAGGATAGATACGAAAGGCACAAATTAGCAGAAAAAGTATAAAATGATGAAGTAAGCAAGATATATAATACATGAAGGACTTTAACCCTTACGTTTTCGATGAGAACACGTGACGCACACCTTCTGTCAAAAATTGATTTCAATTACCACTCAGTTATTCACTTTTCTTATAATTTTCTTATTTCACGTAAAACTGTTGGTTGGCAACCTTCTGACAATATATCATATGTCAATACTTACATATTGAATTGTTACGAATTGTTGTGTATTATAATCTGTTTTGGTCTATATCTTCCGAACTATTTAATATATTTTCACGAAATAAAGCTCAAACTGCAGTGCAGGCACATCTATCATAGAGGTCCCAAACCGGGATCCCTATGGTTGATATCAAGTACCTTATTCTCTACTATGTTTGGTACTACTTTTTTGCTTTTTTCAAAATAACGCATATTTCACTGCAAACCCCTACCCTGACACACCACTATGTTGCTTGCATATGACACCCGAAGTTCAAATATGTGTATTTTTACGTAACACAAAGAGAAAATACGCTAATTATAAAAAACGTTTATATTTTTCTGAAAACGAAATATTATCTTGTCTTCTGCAACGGTTAATTTTGCTGCACCCTGTATATGTATTTCGATGTCAGAACAAAATATGCTGTTTTCACATTCTACACATCAGGATAGATACGAAAGGCACAAATTAGCAGAAAAATTCTAAAATGATGAAGGTAGTAACATATATCCAAAATGAACGACTTTAACCCTTACCTTTTCGATGAGAACACGTGACGCACACCTTCTGTCAAAAATTGATTCCAATTACCACTGAGTTATTCACTTTTCTTCTAATTTTCTTATTTCACGTAAAACTGTTGGTTGGCAACCTTCTGACAATATATCATATGTCAATATTTACATATTGAATTGCTACGAATTGTTGTGTATTATAATCTGTTTTGGTTTATATCTTGATAACTATTTAACATATTTTCACGAAATAAAGCTCAAACTGCAGTTCAGGCATATCTATCATAGAGGTCCCAAACCGGGATCCCTATCGTTGATATCAAGTACCTTATTCTCTACTATGTTTGGTAATACTTTTTTGCTTTTTTCAAAATAACGCATATTTCACTGCAAACTCCTACCCTGACACACCACTATGTTGCTTGCATATGACACCCGAAGTTCAAATATGTGTATTTTTACGTAACACAAAGAGAAAATACGCTAATTATAGAAAACGTTTATATTTTCCTGAAAACGAAATAATGTCTTCTGCAACGGTTAATTTTGCTGCACCCTGTATATATATTTCGATGTCAGAACAAAATATGCTGTTTTCACATTCTACACATCAGGATAGATACGAAAAACACAAATTAGCAGAAAAATTCTAAAATGATGAAGGTAGTAAGATATATTCTACATGAACGACTTTAACCCTTACCTTTTCGATGAGAACACGTGACGCACACCTTCTGTCAAAAATTTATTCCAATTACCACTGAGTTATTCACTTTTCTTATAATTTTCTTATTTCACGTAAAACTGTTGGTTGGCAACCTTCTGACAATATATCATATGTCAATATGTACATATTGAATTGTTACTAATTGTTGCGTATTATAATCTGTTTTGGTCTATATATTCCGAACTATTTAACATATTTTCACGAAATAAAGCTCAAATTGCAGTGCAGGCACATCTTCCTTGACACCCCAAACCGGGATCCCTATGGGTGATATCAAGTACCTTATTCTTTACCAATTTTGGTACTACTTTTGTGTTTTTTTTTTCAAAATAACGCATATTTCACTGCAAACCCCTTCCCTGACACACCACTATGTTGCTTGCATATGACACCCGAAGTTCAAATATGTGTATTTTTACGTAACACAAAGAGAAAATACCCTAATTATAGAAAACGTTTATATTTTCCTGAAAACGAAATATTATCTTGTCTTCTGCAACGGTTAATTTTGCTGCACCCTGTATATATATTTCGATGTCAGAACAAAATATGCTGTTTTCATCTTCAAAACATCAGGATAGATACGAAAGGTACAAATTAGCAGAAAAATTATAAAATGATGAAGTAAGCATGATATATAATACATGAAGGACTTTAACCCTTACGTTTTCGATGAGAACACGTGACGCACACCTTCTGTCAAAAATTGATTTCAATTACCACTGAGTTATTCACTTTTCTTCTAATTTTCTTATTTCACGTAAAACTGTTGGTTGGCAACCTTCTGACAATATATCATATGTCAATATTTACATATTGAATTGTTACGAATTGTTGTGTATTATAATCTGTTTTGGTTTATATCTTCATAACTATTTAACATATTTTCACGAAATAAAGCTCAAACTGCAGTGCAGGCACATCTATCATAGAGGTCCCAAACCGGGATCCCTATGGTTGATATCAAGTACCTTATTCTCTACTATGTTTGGTAATACTTTTTTGCTTTTTTCAAAATAACGCATATTTCACTGCAAACTCCTACCCTGACACACCACTATGTTGCTTGCATATGACACCCGAAGTTCAAATATGTGTATTTTTACGTAACACAAAGAGAAAATACGCTAATTATAGAAAACGTTTATATTTTCCTGAAAACGAAATAATGTCTTCTGCAACCGTTAATTTTGCTGCACCCTGTATATATATTTTGATGTCAGAACAAAATATGCTGTTTTCACATTCTACACATCAGGATAGACACGAAAGGCACAAATTAGCAGAAAAATTATAAAACGCTGAAGGAGGTAAGATATATCCCACATGAACGACTTTAACCCTTACCTTTTCGATGAGAACACGTGACGCACACCTTCTGTCAAAAATTGATTCCAATTACCACTGAGTTATTCACTTTTCTTATAATTTTCTTATTTCACGTAAAACTGTTGGTTGGCAACCTTCTGACAATATATCATATGTCAATATGTACATATTGAATTGTTACTAATTGTTGCGTATTATAATCTGTTTTGGTCTATATATTCCGAACTATTTAACATATTTTCACGAAATAAAGCTCAAATTGCAGTGCAGGCACATCTTCCTTGACACCCCAAACCGGGATCCTTATGGGTGATATCAAGTACCTTATTCATTACCAATTTTGGTACTACTTTTGTGTTTTTTTTTTCAAAATAACGCATATTTCACTGCAAACCCCTTCCCTGACACACCACTATGTTGCTTGCATATGACACCCGAAGTTCAAATATGTGTATTTTTACGTAACACAAAGAGAAAATACCCTAATTATAGAAAACGTTTATATTTTCCTGAAAACGAAATATTATCTTGTCTTCTGCAACGGTTAATTTTGCTGCACCCTGTATATATATTTCGATGTCAGAACAAAATATGCTGTTTTCATCTTCAACACATCAGGATAGAACGAAAGGCACAAATTAGCAGAAAAATTATAAAATGATGAAGTAAGCATGATATATAATGCATGAAGGACTTTAACCCTTACGTTTTCGATGAGAACACGTGACGCACACCTTCTGTCAAAAATTGATTTCAATTACCACTGAGTTATTCACTTTTCTTATAATTTTCTTATTTCACGTAAAACTGTTGGTTGGCAACCTTCTGACAATATATCATATGTCAATACTTACATATTGAATTGTTACGAACTGTTGTGTATTATAATCTGTTTTGGTCTATATCTTCCGAACTGTTTAATATATTTTCACGAAATAAAGCTCAAACTGCAGTGCAGGCACATCTATCATAGAGGTCCCAAACCGGGATCCCTATGGTTGATATCAAGTACCTTATTCTCTACTATGTTTGGTACTACTTTTTTGCTTTTTTCAAAATAACGCATATTTCACTGCAAACCCCTACCCTGACACACCACTATGTTGCTTGCATATGACACCCGAAGTTCAAATATGTGTATTTTTACGTAACACAAAGAGAAAATACGCTAATTATAAAAAACGTTTATATTTTTCTGAAAACGAAATATTATCTTGTCTTCTGCAACGGTTAATTTTGCTGCACCCTGTATATATATTTCGATGTCAGAACAAAATATGCTGTTTTCACATTCTACACATCAGGATAGATACGAAAGGCACAAATTAGCAGAAAAATTCTAAAATGATGAAGGTAGTAACATATATCCAACATGAACGACTTTAACCCTTACCTATTCGATGAGAACACGTGACGCACACCTTCTGTCAAAAATTGATTCCAATTACCACTGAGTTATTCACTTTTCTTCTAATTTTCTTATTTCACGTAAAACTGTTGGTTGGCAACCTTCTGACAATATATCATATGTCAATATTTACATATTGAATTGTTACGAATTGTTGTGTATTATAATCTGTTTTGGTTTATATCTTCATAACTATTTAACATATTTTCACGAAATAAAGCTCAAACTGCAGTGCAGGCACATCTATCATAGAGGTCCCAAACCGGGATCCCTATGGTTGATATCAAGTACCTTATTCTCTACTATGTTTGGTAATACTTTTTTGCTTTTTTCAAAATAACGCATATTTCACTGCAAACTCCTACCCTGACACACCACTATGTTGCTTGCATATGACACCCGAAGTTCAAATATGTGTATTTTTACGTAACACAAAGAGAAAATACGCTAATTATAGAAAACGTTTATATTTTCCTGAAAACGAAATAATGTCTTCTGCAACCGTTAATTTTGCTGCACCCTGTATATATATTTTGATGTCAGAACAAAATATGCTGTTTTCACATTCTACACATCAGGATAGACACGAAAGGCACAAATTAGCAGAAAAATTATAAAACGCTGAAGGAGGTAAGATATATCCCACATGAACGACTTTAACCCTTACCTTTTCGATGAGAACACGTGACGCACACCTTCTGTCAAAAATTGATTCCAATTACCACTGAGTTATTCACTTTTCTTATAATTTTCTTATTTCACGTAAAACTGTTGGTTGGCAACCTTCTGACAATATATCATATGTCAATATGTACATATTGAATTGTTACTAATTGTTGCGTATTATAATCTGTTTTGGTCTATATATTCCGAACTATTTAACATATTTTCACGAAATAAAGCTCAAATTGCAGTGCAGGCACATCTTCCTTGACACCCCAAACCGGGATCCTTATGGGTGATATCAAGTACCTTATTCATTACCAATTTTGGTACTACTTTTGTGTTTTTTTTCAAAATAACGCATATTTCACTGCAAACCCCTTCCCTGACACACCACTATGTTGCTTGCATATGACACCCGAAGTTCAAATATGTGTATTTTTACGTAACACAAAGAGAAAATACCCTAATTATAGAAAACGTTTATATTTTCCTGAAAACGAAATATTATCTTGTCTTCTGCAACGGTTAATTTTGCTGCACCCTGTATATATATTTCGATGTCAGAACAAAATATGCTGTTTTCATCTTCAACACATCAGGATAGAACGAAAGGCACAAATTAGCAGAAAAATTATAAAATGATGAAGTAAGCATGATATATAATGCATGAAGGACTTTAACCCTTACGTTTTCGATGAGAACACGTGACGCACACCTTCTGTCAAAAATTGATTTCAATTACCACTGAGTTATTCACTTTTCTTATAATTTTCTTATTTCACGTAAAACTGTTGGTTGGCAACCTTCTGACAATATATCATATGTCAATACTTACATATTGAATTGTTACGAACTGTTGTGTATTATAATCTGTTTTGGTCTATATCTTCCGAACTGTTTAATATATTTTCACGAAATAAAGCTCAAACTGCAGTGCAGGCACATCTATCATAGAGGTCCCAAACCGGGATCCCTATGGTTGATATCAAGTACCTTATTCTCTACTATGTTTGGTACTACTTTTTTGCTTTTTTCAAAATAACGCATATTTCACTGCAAACCCCTACCCTGACACACCACTATGTTGCTTGCATATGACACCCGAAGTTCAAATATGTGTATTTTTACGTAACACAAAGAGAAAATACGCTAATTATAAAAAACGTTTATATTTTTCTGAAAACGAAATATTATCTTGTCTTCTGCAACGGTTAATTTTGCTGCACCCTGTATATATATTTCGATGTCAGAACAAAATATGCTGTTTTCACATTCTACACATCAGGATAGATACGAAAGGCACAAATTAGCAGAAAAATTCTAAAATGATGAAGGTAGTAACATATATCCAACATGAACGACTTTAACCCTTACCTATTCGATGAGAACACGTGACGCACACCTTCTGTCAAAAATTGATTCCAATTACCACTGAGTTATTCACTTTTCTTCTAATTTTCTTATTTCACGTAAAACTGTTGGTTGGCAACCTTCTGACAATATATCATATGTCAATATTTACATATTGAATTGTTACGAATTGTTGTGTATTATAATCTGTTTTGGTTTATATCTTCATAACTATTTAACATATTTTCACGAAATAAAGCTCAAACTGCAGTGCAGGCACATCTATCATAGAGGTCCCAAACCGGGATCCCTATGGTTGATATCAAGTACCTTATTCTCTACTATGTTTGGTAATACTTTTTCCTTTTTTCAAAATAACGCATATTTCACTGCAAACTCCTACCCTGACACACCACTATGTTGCTTGCATATAACACCCGAAGTTCAAATATGTGTATTTTTACGTAACACAAAGAGAAAATACGCTAATTATAGAAAACGTTTATATTTTCCTGAAAACGAAATAATGTCTTCTGCAACCGTTAATTTTGCTGCACCCTGTATATATATTTTGATGTCAGAACAAAATATGCTGTTTTCACATTCTACACATCAGGATAGACACGAAAGGCACAAATTAGCAGAAAAATTATAAAACGCTGAAGGAGGTAAGATATATCCCACATGAACGACTTTAACCCTTACCTTTTCGATGAGAACACGTGACGCACACCTTCTGTCAAAAATTGATTCCAATTACCACTGAGTTATTCACTTTTCTTATAATTTTCTTATTTCACGTAAAACTGTTGGTTGGCAACCTTCTGACAATATATCATATGTCAATATGTACATATTGAATTGTTACTAATTGTTGCGTATTATAATCTGTTTTGGTCTATATATTCCGAACTATTTAACATATTTTCACGAAATAAAGCTCAAATTGCAGTGCAGGCAAATCTTCCTTGACACCCCAAACCGGGATCCCTATGGGTGATATCAAGTACCTTATTCTTTACCAATTTTGGTACTACTTTTGTGTTTTTTTTTTCAAAATAACGCATATTTCACTGCAAACCCCTTCCCTGACACACCACTATGTTGCTTGCATATGACACCCGAAGTTCAAATATGTGTATTTTTACGTAACACAAAGAGAAAATACCCTAATTATAGAAAACGTTTATATTTTCCTGAAAACGAAATATTATCTTGTCTTCTGCAACGGTTAATTTTGCTGCACCCTGTATATATATTTCGATGTCAGAACAAAATATGCTGTTTTCATCTTCAACACATCAGGATAGATACGAAAGGCACAAATTAGCAGAAAAATTATAAAATGATGAAGTAAGCAAGATATATAATACATGAAGGACTTTAACCCTTACGTTTTCGATGAGAACACGTGACGCACACCTTCTGTCAAAAATTGATTTCAATTACCACTGAGTTATTCACTTTTCTTATAATTTTCTTATTTCACGTAAAACTGTTGGTTGGCAACCTTCTGACAATATATCATATGTCAATACTTACATATTGAATTGTTACGAATTGTTGTGTATTATAATCTGTTTTGGTCTATATCTTCCGAACTGTTTAATATATTTTCACGAAATAAAGCTCAAACTGCAGTGCAGGCACATCTATCATAGAGGTCCCAAACCGGGATCCCTATGGTTGATATCAAGTACCTTATTCTCTACTATGTTTGGTACTACTTTTTTGCTTTTTTCAAAATAACGCATATTTCACTGCAAACCCCTACCCTGACACACCACTATGTTGCTTGCATATGACACCCGAAGTTCAAATATGTGTATTTTTACGTAACACAAAGAGAAAATACGCTAATTATAAAAAACGTTTATATTTTTCTGAAAACGAAATATTATCTTGTCTTCTGCAACGGTTAATTTTGCTGCACCCTGTATATATATTTCGATGTCAGAACAAAATATGCTGTTTTCACATTCTACACATCAGGATAGATACGAAAGGCACAAATTAGCAGAAAAATTCTAAAATGATGAAGGTAGTAACATATATCCAACATGAACGACTTTAACCCTTACCTATTCGATGAGAACACGTGACGCACACCTTCTGTCAAAAATTGATTCCAATTACCACTGAGTTATTCACTTTTCTTATAATTTTCTTATTTCACGTAAAACTGTTGGTTGGCAACCTTCTGACAATATATCATATGTCAATATTTACATATTGAATTGTTACGAATTGTTGTGTATTATAATCTGTTTTGGTTTATATCTTCATAACTATTTAACATATTTTCACGAAATAAAGCTCAAACTGCAGTGCAGGCACATCTATCATAGAGGTCCCAAACCGGGATCCCTATGGTTGATATCAAGTACCTTATTCTCTACTATGTTTGGTAATACTTTTTTGCTTTTTTCAAAATAACGCATATTTCACTGCAAACTCCTACCCTGACACACCACTATGTTGCTTGCATATGACACCCGAAGTTCAAATATGTGTATTTTTACGTAACACAAAGAGAAAATACGCTAATTATAGAAAACGTTTATATTTTCCTGAAAACGAAATAATGTCTTCTGCAACCGTTAATTTTGCTGCACCCTGTATATATATTTTGATGTCAGAACAAAATATGCTGTTTTCACATTCTACACATCAGGATAGACACGAAAGGCACAAATTAGCAGAAAAATTATAAAACGCTGAAGGAGGTAAGATATATCCCACATGAACGACTTTAACCCTTACCTTTTCGATGAGAACACGTGACGCACACCTTCTGTCAAAAATTGATTCCAATTACCACTGAGTTATTCACTTTTCTTATAATTTTCTTATTTCACGTAAAACTGTTGGTTGGCAACCTTCTGACAATATATCATATGTCAATAGTTACATATTGAATTGTTACGAATTGTTGTGTATTATAAACTGTTTTGGTTTATATCTTCATAACTCTTTAACATATTTTCACGAAATAAAGCTCAAACTGCAGTGCAGGCACATCTATCATAGAGGTCCCAAACCGGGATCCCTATGGTTGATATCAAGTACCTTATTCTCTACTATGTTTGGTACTACTTTTTTGCTTTTTTCAAAATAACGCATATTTCACTGCAAACCCCTACCCTGACACACCACTATGTTGCTTGCATATGACACCCGAAGTTAAAATATGTGTATTTTTACGTAACACAAAGAGAAAATACGCTAATTATAGAAAACGTTTATATTTTTCTGAAAACGAAATATTATCTTGTCTTCTGCAACGGTTAATTTTGCTGCTCCCTGTATATATATTTCGATGTCAGAACAAAATATGCTGTTTTCACATTCTACACATCAGGATAGATACGAAAAGCACAAATTAGCAGAAAAATTCTAAAATGATGAAGGTAGTAAGATATATTCTACATGAACGACTTTAACCCTTACCTTTTCGATGAGAACACGTGACGCACACCTTCTGTCAAAAATTGATTCCAATTACCACTGAGTTATTCACTTTTCTTATAATTTTCTTATTTCACGTAAAACTGTTGGTTTGCAACCTTCTGACAATATATCATATGTCAATATGTACATATTGAATTGTTACTAATTGTTGCGTATTATAATCTGTTTTGGTCTATATCTTCCGAACTGTTTAACATATTTTCACGAAATAAAGCTCAAATTGCAGTGCAGGCACATCTTCCTTGACACCCCAAACCGGGATCCCTATGGGTGATATCAAGTACCTTATTCTTTACCAATTTTGGTACTACTTTTGTGTTTTTTTTTTCAAAATAACGCATATTTCACTGCAAACCCCTTCCCTGACTCACCACTATGTTGCTTGCATATGACACCCGAAGTTCAAATATGTGTATTTTTACGTAACACAAAGAGAAAATACCCTAATTATAGAAAACGTTTATATTTTCCTGAAAACGAAATATTATCTTGTCTTCTGCAACGGTTAATTTTGCTGCACCCTGTATATATATTTCGATGTCAGAACAAAATATGCTGTTTTCATCTTCAACACATCAGGATAGATACGAAAGGCACAAATTAGCAGAAAAATTATAAAATGATGAAGTAAGCAAGATATATAATACATGAAGGACTTTAACCCTTACGTTTTCGATGAGAACACGTAACGCACACCTTCTGTCAAAAATGGATTTCAATTACCACTCAGTTATTCACTTTTCTTATAATTTTCTTATTTCACGTAAAACTGTTGGTTGGCAACCTTCTGACAATATATCATATGTCAATACTTACATATTGAATTGTTACGAATTGTTGTGTATTAGAATCTGTTTTGGTCTATATCTTCCGAACTATTTAATATATTTTCACGAAATAAAGCTCAAACTGCAGTGCAGGCACATCTATCATAGAGGTCCCAAACCGGGATCCCTATGGTTGATATCAAGTACCTTATTCTCTACTATGTTTGGTACAACTTTTTTGCTTTTTTCAAAATAACGCATATTTCACTGCAAACCCCTACCCTGACACACCACTATGTTGCTTGCATATGACACCCGAAGTTCAAATATGTGTATTTTTACGTAACACAAAGAGAAAATACGCTAATTATAAAAAACGTTTATATTTTCCTGAAAACGAAATAATGTCTTCTGCAACCGTTAATTTTGCTGCACCCTGTATATATATTTTGATGTCAGAACAAAATATGCTGTTTTCACATTCTACACATCAGGATAGACACGAAAGGCACAAATTAGCAGAAAAATTATAAAACGCTGAAGGAGGTAAGATATATCCCACATGAACGACTTTAACCCTTACCTTTTCGATGAGAACACGTGACGCACACCTTCTGTCAAAAATTGATTCCAATTACCACTGAGTTATTCACTTTTCTTATAATTTTCTTATTTCACGTAAAACTGTTGGTTGGCAACCTTCTGACAATATATCATATGTCAATAGTTACATATTGAATTGTTACGAATTGTTGTGTATTATAAACTGTTTTGGTTTATATCTTCATAACTCTTTAACATATTTTCACGAAATAAAGCTCAAACTGCAGTGCAGGCACATCTATCATAGAGGTCCCAAACCGGGATCCCTATGGTTGATATCAAGTACCTCATTCTCTACTATGTTTGGTACTACTTTTTTGCTTTTTTCAAAATAACGCATATTTCACTGCAAACCCCTACCCTGACACACCACTATGTTGCTTGCATATGACCCCCGAAGTTCAAATATGTGTATTTTTACGTAACACAAAGAGAAAATACGCTAATTATAGAAAACGTTTATATTTTTCTGAAAACGAAATATTATCTTGTCTTCTGCAACGGTTAATTTTGCTGCACCCTGTATATATATTTCGATGTCAGAACAAAATATGCTGTTTTCACATTCTACACATCAGGATAGATACGAAAAGCACAAATTAGCAGAAAAATTCTAAAATGATGAAGGTAGTAAGATATATTCTACATGAACGACTTTAACCCTTACCTTTTCGATGAGAACACGTGACGCACACCTTCTGTCAAAAATTGATTCCAATTACCACTGAGTTATTCACTTTTCTTATAATTTTCTTATTTCACGTAAAACTGTTGGTTTGCAACCTTCTGACAATATATCATATGTCAATATGTACATATTGAATTGTTACTAATTGTTGCGTATTATAATCTGTTTTGGTCTATATCTTCCAAACTGTTTAACATATTTTCACGAAATAAAGCTCAAATTGCAGTGCAGGCACATCTTCCTTGACACCCCAAACCGGGATCCCTATGGGTGATATCAAGTACCTTATTCTTTACCAATTTTGGTACTACTTTTGTGTTTTTTTTCAAAATAACGCATATTTCACTGCAAACCCCTTCCCTGACACACCACTATGTTGCTTGCATATGACACCCGAAGTTCAAATATGTGTATTTTTACGTAACACAAAGAGAAAATACCCTAATTATAGAAAACGTTTATATTTTCCTGAAAACGAAATATTATCTTGTCTTCTGCAACGGTTAATTTTGCTGCACCCTGTATATATATTTCGATGTCAGAACAAAATATGCTGTTTTCATCTTCAACACATCAGGATAGATACGAAAGGCACAAATTAGCAGAAAAATTATAAAATGATGAAGTAAGCAAGATATATAATACATGAAGGACTTTAACCCTTACGTTTTCGATGAGAACACGTAACGCACACCTTCTGTCAAAAATGGATTTCAATTACCACTCAGTTATTCACTTTTCTTATAATTTTCTTATTTCACGTAAAACTGTTGGTTGGCAACCTTCTGACAATATATCATATGTCAATACTTACATATTGAATTGTTACGAATTGTTGTGTATTAGAATCTGTTTTGGTCTATATCTTCCGAACTATTTAATATATTTTCACGAAATAAAGCTCAAACTGCAGTGCAGGCACATCTATCATAGAGGTCCCAAACCGGGATCCCTATGGTTGATATCAAGTACCTTATTCTCTACTATGTTTGGTACAACTTTTTTGCTTTTTTCAAAATAACGCATATTTCACTGCAAACCCCTACCCTGACACACCACTATGTTGCTTGCATATGACACCCGAAGTTCAAATATGTGTATTTTTACGTAACACAAAGAGAAAATACGCTAATTATAAAAAACGTTTATATTTTTCTGAAAACGAAATATTATCTTGTCTTCTGCAACGGTTAATTTTGCTGCACCCTGTATATATATTTCGATGTCAGAACAAAATATGCTGTTTTCACATTCTACACATCAGGATAGATACGAAAGGCACAAATTAGCAGAAAAATTCTAAAATGATGAAGGTAGTAACATATATCCAACATGAACGACTTTAACCCTTACCTTTTCGATGAGAACACGTGACGCACACCTTCTGTCAAAAATTGATTCCAATTACCACTGAGTTATTCACTTTTCTTATAATTTTCTTATTTCACGTAAAACTGTTGGTTTGCAACCTTCTGACAATATATCATATGTCAATATGTACATATTGAATTGTTACGAATTGTTGTGTATTATAATCTGTTTTGGTCTATATCTTCCGAACTGTTTAATATATTTTCACGAAATAAAGCTCAAACTGCAGTGCAGGCACATCTATCATAGAGGTCCCAAACCGGGATCCCTATGGTTGATATCAAGTACCTTATTCTCTACTATGTTTGGTACTACTTTTTTGCTTTTTTCAAAATAACGCATATTTCACTGCAAACCCCTACCCTGACACACCACTATGTTGCTTGCATATGACACCCGAAGTTCAAATATGTGTATTTTTACGTAACACAAAGAGAAAATACGCTAATTATAAAAAACGTTTATATTTTTCTGAAAACGAAATATTATCTTGTCTTCTGCAACGGTTAATTTTGCTGCACAGTGTATATGTATTTCGATGTCAGAACAAAATATGCTGTTTTCACATTCTACACATCAGGATAGATACGAAAGGCACAAATTAGCAGAAAAATTCTAAAATGATGAAGGTAGTAACATATATCCAACATGAACGACTTTAACCCTTACCTTTTCGATGAGAACACGTGACGCACACCTTCTGTCAAAAATTGATTCCAATTACCACTGAGTTATTCACTTTTCTTCTAATTTTCTTATTTCACGTAAAACTGTTGGTTGGCAACCTTCTGACAATATATCATATGTCAATATTTACATATTGAATTGTTACGAATTGTTGTGTATTATAATCTGTTTTGGTTTATATCTTCATAACTATTTAACATATTTTCACGAAATAAAGCTCAAACTGCAGTGCAGGCACATCTATCATAGAGGTCCCAAACCGGGATCCCTATGGTTGATATCAAGTACCTTATTCTCTACTATGTTTGGTAATACTTTTTTGCTTTTTTCAAAATAACGCATATTTCACTGCAAACTCCTACCCTGACACACCACTATGTTGCTTGCATATGACCCCCGAAGTTCAAATATGTGTATTTTTACGTAACACAAAGAGAAAATACGCTAATTATAGAAAACGTTTATATTTTTCTGAAAACGAAATATTATCTTGTCTTCTGCAACGGTTAATTTTGCTGCACCCTGTATATATATTTCGATGTCAGAACAAAATATGCTGTTTTCACATTCTACACATCAGGATAGATACGAAAAGCACAAATTAGCAGAAAAATTCTAAAATGATGAAGGTAGTAAGATATATTCTACATGAACGACTTTAACCCTTACCTTTTCGATGAGAACACGTGACGCACACCTTCTGTCAAAAATTGATTCCAATTACCACTGAGTTATTCACTTTTCTTATAATTTTCTTATTTCACGTAAAACTGTTGGTTGGCAACCTTCTGACAATATATCATATGTCAATATGTACATATTGAATTGTTACTAATTGTTGCGTATTATAATCTGTTTTGGTCTATATATTCCGAACTATTTAACATATTTTCACGAAATAAAGCTCAAATTGCAGTGCAGGCACATCTTCCTTGACACCCCAAACCGGGATCCCTATGGGTGATATCAAGTACCTTATTCTTTACCAATTTTGGTACTACTTTTGTGTTTTTTTTTTCAAAATAACGCATATTTCACTGCAAACCCCTTCCCTGACACACCACTATGTTGCTTGCATATGACACCCGAAGTTCAAATATGTGTATTTTTACGTAACACAAAGAGAAAATACCCTAATTATAGAAAACGTTTATATTTTCCTGAAAACGAAATATTATCTTGTCTTCTGCAACGGTTAATTTTGCTGCTCCCTGTATATATATTTCGATGTCAGAACAAAATATGCTGTTTTCATCTTCAACACATCAGGATAGATACGAAAGGCACAAATTAGCAGAAAAATTATAAAATGATGAAGTAAGCATGATATATAATACATGAAGGACTTTAACCCTTACGTTTTCGATGAGAACACGTGACGCACACCTTCTGTCAAAAATTGATTTCAATTACCACTGAGTTATTCACTTTTCTTATAATTTTCTTATTTCACGTAAAACTGTTGGTTTGGCAACCTTCTGACAATATATCATATGTCAATACTTACATATTGAATTGTTACGAATTGTTGTGTATTATAATCTGTTTTGGTCTATATCTTCCGAACTGTTTAATATATTTTCACGAAATAAAGCTCAAACTGCAGTGCAGGCACATCTATCATAGAGGTCCCAAACCGGGATCCCTATGGTTGATATCAAGTACCTTATTCTCTACTATGTTTGGTACTACTTTTTTGCTTTTTTCAAAATAACGCATATTTCACTGCAAACCCCTACCCTGACACACCACTATGTTGCTTGCTTGACACCCGAAGTTCAAATATGTGTATTTTTACGTAACACAAAGAGAAAATACGCTAATTATAAAAAACGTTTATATTTTTCTGAAAACGAAATATTATCTTGTCTTCTGCAACGGTTAATTTTGCTGCACCCTGTATATATATTTCGATGTCAGAACAAAATATGCTGTTTTCACATTCTACACATCAGGATAGATACGAAAGGCACAAATTAGCAGAAAAATTCTAAAATGATGAAGGTAGTAACATATATCCAACATGAACGACTTTAACCCTTACCTATTCGATGAGAACACGTGACGCACACCTTCTGTCAAAAATTGATTCCAATTACCACTGAGTTATTCACTTTTCTTCTAATTTTCTTATTTCACGTAAAACTGTTGGTTGGCAACCTTCTGACAATATATCATATGTCAATATTTACATATTGAATTGTTACGAATTGTTGTGTATTATAATCTGTTTTGGTTTATATCTTCATAACTATTTAACATATTTTCACGAAATAAAGCTCAAACTGCAGTGCAGGCACATCTATCATAGAGGTCCCAAACCGGGATCCCTATGGTTGATATCAAGTACCTTATTCTCTACTATGTTTGGTAATACTTTTTTGCTTTTTTCAAAATAACGCATATTTCACTGCAAACTCCTACCCTGACACACCACTATGTTGCTTGCATATGACACCCGAAGTTCAAATATGTGTATTTTTACGTAACACAAAGAGAAAATACGCTAATTATAGAAAACGTTTATATTTTCCTGAAAACGAAATAATGTCTTCTGCAACCGTTAATTTTGCTGCACCCTGTATATATATTTTGATGTCAGAACAAAATATGCTGTTTTCACATTCTACACATCAGGATAGACACGAAAGGCACAAATTAGCAGAAAAATTATAAAACGCTGAAGGAGGTAAGATATATCCCACATGAACGACTTTAACCCTTACCTTTTCGATGAGAACACGTGACGCACACCTTCTGTCAAAAATTGATTTCAATTACCACTGAGTTATTCACTTTTCTTATAATTTTCTTATTTCACGTAAAACTGTTGGTTGGCAACCTTCTGACAATATATCATATGTCAATATGTACATATTAAATTGTTACGAATTGTTGTGTATTATAATCTGTTTTGGTCTATATCTTCCGAACTATTTAATATATTTTCACGAAATAAAGCTCAAACTGCAGTGCAGGCACATCTATCATAGAGGTCCCAAACCGGGATCCCTATGGTTGATATCAAGTACCTTATTCTCTACTATGTTTGGTACTACTTTTTTGCTTTTTTCAAAATAACGCATATTTCACTGCAAACCCCTACCCTGACACACCACTATGTTGCTTGCATATGACACCCGAAGTTCAAATATGTGTATTTTTACGTAACACAAAGAGAAAATACGCTAATTATAAAAAACGTTTATATTTTTCTGAAAACGAAATATTATCTTGTCTTCTGCAACGGTTAATTTTGCTGCACCCTGTATATGTATTTCGATGTCAGAACAAAATATGCTGTTTTCACATTCTACACATCAGGATAGATACGAAAGGCACAAATTAGCAGAAAAATTCTAAAATGATGAAGGTAGTAACATATATCCAACATGAACGACTTTAACCCTTACCTTTTCGATGAGAACACGTGACGCACACCTTCTGTCAAAAATTGATTCCAATTACCACTGAGTTATTCACTTTTCTTCTAATTTTCTTATTTCACGTAAAACTGTTGGTTGGCAACCTTCTGACAATATATCATATGTCAATATTTACATATTGAATTGTTACGAATTGTTGTGTATTATAATCTGTTTTGGTTTATATCTTCATAACTATTTAACATATTTTCACGAAATAAAGCTCAAACTGCAGTGCAGGCACATCTATCATAGAGGTCCCAAACCGGGATCCCTATGGTTGATATCAAGTACCTTATTCTCTACTATGTTTGGTAATACTTTTTTGCTTTTTTCAAAATAACGCATATTTCACTGCAAACTCCTACCCTGACACACCACTATGTTGCTTGCATATGACACCCGAAGTTCAAATATGTGTATTTTTACGTAACACAAAGAGAAAATACGCTAATTATAGAAAACGTTTATATTTTCCTGAAAACGAAATAATGTCTTCTGCAACGGATAATTTTGCTGCACCCTGTATATATATTTCGATGTCAGAACAAAATATGCTGTTTTCACATTCTACACATCAGGATAGATACGAAAAGCACAAATTAGCAGAAAAATTCTAAAATGATGAAGGTAGTAAGATATATTCTACATGAACGACTTTAACCCTTACCTTTTCGATGAGAACACGTGACGCACACCTTCTGTCAAAAATTGATTTCAATTACCACTGAGTTATTCACTTTTCTTATAATTTTCTTATTTCACGTAAAACTGTTGGTTGGCAACCTTCTGACAATATATCATATGTCAATATGTACATATTGAATTGTTACTAATTGTTGCGTATTATAATCTGTTTTGGTCTATATATTCCGAACTATTTAACATATTTTCACGAAATAAAGCTCAAATTGCAGTGCAGGCACATCTTCCTTGACACCCCAAACCGGGATCCCTATGGGTGATATCAAGTACCTTATTCTTTACCAATTTTGGTACTACTTTTGTGTTTTTTTTTCAAAATAACGCATATTTCACTGCAAACCCCTTCCCTGACACACCACTATGTTGCTTGCATATGACACCCGAAGTTCAAATATGTGTATTTTTACGTAACACAAAGAGAAAATACGCTAATTATAGAAAACGTTTATATTTTCCTGAAAACGAAATAATGTCTTCTGCAACGGATAATTTTGCTGCACCCTGTATATATATTTCGATGTCAGAACAAAATATGCTGTTTTCACATTCTACACATCAGGATAGATACGAAAAGCACAAATTAGCAGAAAAATTCTAAAATGATGAAGGTAGTAAGATATATTCTACATGAACGACTTTAACCCTTACCTTTTCGATGAGAACACGTGACGCACACCTTCTGTCAAAAATTGATTCCAATTACCACTGAGTTATTCACTTTTCTTATAATTTTCTTATTTCACGTAAAACTGTTGGTTGGCAACCTTCTGACAATATATCATATGTCAATACTTACATATTGAATTGTTACGAATTGTTGTGTATTATAATCTGTTTTGGTCTATATCTTCCGAACTGTTTAATATATTTTCACGAAATAAAGCTCAAACTGCAGTGCAGGCACATCTATCATAGAGGTCCCAAACCGGGATCCCTATGGTTGATATCAAGTACCTTATTCTCTACTATGTTTGGTACTACTTTTTTGCTTTTTTCAAAATAACGCATATTTCACTGCAAACCCCTACCCTGACACACCACTATGTTGCTTGCATATGACACCCGAAGTTCAAATATGTGTATTTTTACGTAACACAAAGAGAAAATACGCTAATTATAAAAAACGTTTATATTTTTCTGAAAACGAAATATTATCTTGTCTTCTGCAACGGTTAATTTTGCTGCACCCTGTATATATATTTCGATGTCAGAACAAAATATGCTGTTTTCACATTCTACACATCAGGATAGATACGAAAGGCACAAATTAGCAGAAAAATTCTAAAATGATGAAGGTAGTAACATATATCCAACATGAACGACTTTAACCCTTACCTATTCGATGAGAACACGTGACGCACACCTTCTGTCAAAAATTGATTCCAATTACCACTGAGTTATTCACTTTTCTTCTAATTTTCTTATTTCACGTAAAACTGTTGGTTGGCAACCTTCTGACAATATATCATATGTCAATATTTACATATTGAATTGTTACGAATTGTTGTGTTTTATAATCTGTTTTGGTTTATATCTTCATAACTATTTAACATATTTTCACGAAATAAAGCTCAAATTGCAGTGCAGGCACATCTTCCTTGACACCCCAAACCGGGATCCCTATGGGTGATATCAAGTACCTTATTCTTTACCAATTTTGGTACTACTTTTGTGTTTTTTTTTCAAAATAACGCATATTTCACTGCAAACCCCTTCCCTGACACACCACTATGTTGCTTGCATATGACACCCGAAGTTCAAATATGTGTATTTTTACGTAACACAAAGAGAAAATACCCTAATTATAGAAAACGTTTATATTTTCCTGAAAACGAAATATTATCTTGTCTTCTGCAACGGTTAATTTTGCTGCACCCTGTATATATATTTCGATGTCAGAACAAAATATGCTGTTTTCATCTTCAACACATCAGGATGGATACGAAAGGCACAAATTAGCAGAAAAATTATAAAATGATGAAGTAAGCAAGATATATAATACATGAAGGACTTTAGCCCTTACGTTTTCGATGAGAACACGTGACGCACACCTTCTGTCAAAAATTGATTTCAATTACCACTGAGTTATTCACTTTTCTTATAATTTTCTTATTTCACGTAAAACTGTTGGTTGGCAACCTTCTGACAATATATCATATGTCAATACTTACATATTGAATTGTTACGAATTGTTGTGTATTATAATCTGTTTTGGTCTATATCTTCCGAACTGTTTAATATATTTTCACGACATAAAGCTCAAACTGCAGTGCAGGCACATCTATCATAGAGGTCCCAAACCGGGATCCCTATGGTTGATATCAAGTACCTTATTCTCTACTATGTTTGGTACTACTTTTTTGCTTTTTTCAAAATAACGCATATTTCACTGCAAACCCCTACCCTGACACACCACTATGTTGCTTGCATATGACACCCGAAGTTCAAATATGTGTATTTTTACGTAACACAAAGAGAAAATACGCTAATTATAAAAAACGTTTATATTTTTCTGAAAACGAAATATTATCTTGTCTTCTGCAACGGTTAATTTTGCTGCACCCTGTATATATATTTCGATGTCAGAACAAAATATGCTGTTTTCACATTCTACACATCAGGATAGATACGAAAGGCACAAATTAGCAGAAAAATTCTAAAATGATGAAGGTAGTAACATATATCCAACATGAACGACTTTAACCCTTACCTATTCGATGAGAACACGTGACGCACACCTTCTGTCAAAAATTGATTCCAATTACCACTGAGTTATTCACTTTTCTTATAATTTTCTTATTTCACGTAAAACTGTTGGTTGGCAACCTTCTGACAATATATCATATGTCAATATTTACATATTGAATTGTTACGAATTGTTGTGTATTATAATCTGTTTTGGTTTATATCTTCATAACTATTTAACATATTTTCACGAAATAAAGCTCAAACTGCAGTGCAGGCACATCTATCATAGAGGTCCCAAACCGGGATCCCTATGGTTGATATCAAGTACCTTATTCTCTACTATGTTTGGTAATACTTTCTTGCTTTTTTCAAAATAACGCATATTTCACTGCAAACTCCTACCCTGACACACCACTATGTTGCTTGCATATGACACCCGAAGTTCAAATATGTGTATTTTTACGTAACACAAAGAGAAAATACGCTAATTATAGAAAACGTTTATATTTTCCTGAAAACGAAATAATGTCTTCTGCAACCGTTAATTTTGCTGCACCCTGTATATATATTTTGATGTCAGAACAAAATATGCTGTTTTCACATTCTACACATCAGGATAGACACGAAAGGCACAAATTAGCAGAAAAATTATAAAACGCTGAAGGAGGTAAGATATATCCCACATGAACGACTTTAACCCTTACCTTTTCGATGAGAACACGTGACGCACACCTTCTGTCAAAAATTGATTCCAATTACCACTGAGTTATTCACTTTTCTTATAATTTTCTTATTTCACGTAAAACTGTTGGTTGGCAACCTTCTGACAATATATCATATGTCAATACTTACATATTGAATTGTTACGAATTGTTGTGTATTATAATCTGTTTTGGTCTATATCTTCCGAACTGTTTAATATATTTTCACGAAATAAAGCTCAAACTGCAGTGCAGGCACATCTATCATAGAGGTCCCAAACCGGGATCCCTATGGTTGATATCAAGTACCTTATTCTCTACTATGTTTGGTACTACTTTTTTGCTTTTTTCAAAATAACGCATATTTCACTGCAAACCCCTACCCTGACACACCACTATGTTGCTTGCATATGACACCCGAAGTTCAAATATGTGTATTTTTACGTAACACAAAGAGAAAATACGCTAATTATAAAAAACGTTTATATTTTTCTGAAAACGAAATATTATCTTGTCTTCTGCAACGGTTAATTTTGCTGCACCCTGTATATATATTTCGATGTCAGAACAAAATATGCTGTTTTCACATTCTACACATCAGGATAGATACGAAAGGCACAAATTAGCAGAAAAATTCTAAAATGATGAAGGTAGTAACATATATCCAACATGAACGACTTTAACCCTTACCTATTCGATGAGAACACGTGACGCACACCTTCTGTCAAAAATTGATTCCAATTACCACTGAGTTATTCACTTTTCTTCTAATTTTCTTATTTCACGTAAAACTGTTGGTTGGCAACCTTCTGACAATATATCATATGTCAATATTTACATATTGAATTGTTACGAATTGTTGTGTATTATAATCTGTTTTGGTTTATATCTTCATAACTATTTAACATATTTTCACGAAATAAAGCTCAAACTGCAGTGCAGGCACATCTATCATAGAGGTCCCAAGCCGGGATCCCTATGGTTGATATCAAGTACCTTATTCTCTACTATGTTTGGTAATACGTTTTTGCTTTTTTCAAAATAACGCATATTTCACTGCAAACTCCTACCCTGACACACCACTATGTTGCTTGCATATGACACCCGAAGTTCAAATATGTGTATTTTTACGTAACACAAAGAGAAAATACGCTAATTATAGAAAACGTTTATATTTTCCTGAAAACGAAATAATGTCTTCTGCAACCGTTAATTTTGCTGCACCCTGTATATATATTTTGATGTCAGAACAAAATATGCTGTTTTCACATTCTACACATCAGGATAGACACGAAAGGCACAAATTAGCAGAAAAATTATAAAACGCTGAAGGAGGTAAGATATATCCCACATGAACGACTTTAACCCTTACCTTTTCGATGAGAACACGTGACGCACACCTTCTGTCAAAAATTGATTCCAATTACCACTGAGCTATTCACTTTTCTTATAATTTTCTTATTTCACGTAAAACTGTTGGTTGGCAACCTTCTGACAATATATCATATGTCAATACTTACATATTGAATTGTTACGAATTGTTGTGTATTATAATCTGTTTTGGTCTATATCTTCCGAACTGTTTAATATATTTTCACGAAATAAAGCTCAAACTGCAGTGCAGGCACATCTATCATAGAGGTCCCAAACCGGGATCCCTATGGTTGATATCAAGTACCTTATTCTCTACTATGTTTGGTACTACTTTTTTGCTTTTTTCAAAATAACGCATATTTCACTGCAAACCCCTACCCTGACACACCACTATGTTGCTTGCATATGACACCCGAAGTTCAAATATGTGTATTTTTACGTAACACAAAGAGAAAATACGCTAATTATAAAAAACGTTTATATTTTTCTGAAAACGAAATATTATCTTGTCTTCTGCAACGGTTAATTTTGCTGCACCCTGTATATATATTTCGATGTCAGAACAAAATATGCTGTTTTCACATTCTACACATCAGGATAGATACGAAAGGCACAAATTAGCAGAAAAATTCTAAAATGATGAAGGTAGTAACATATATCCAACATGAACGACTTTAACCCTTACCTATTCGATGAGAACACGTGACGCACACCTTCTGTCAAAAATTGATTCCAATTACCACTGAGTTATTCACTTTTCTTCTAATTTTCTTATTTCACGTAAAACTGTTGGTTGGCAACCTTCTGACAATATATCATATGTCAATATTTACATATTGAATTGTTACGAATTGTTGTGTTTTATAATCTGTTTTGGTTTATATCTTCATAACTATTTAACATATTTTCACGAAATAAAGCTCAAATTGCAGTGCAGGCACATCTTCCTTGACACCCCAAACCGGGATCCCTATGGGTGATATCAAGTACCTTATTCTTTACCAATTTTGGTACTACTTTTGTGTTTTTTTTTCAAAATAACGCATATTTCACTGCAAACCCCTTCCCTGACACACCACTATGTTGCTTGCATATGACACCCGAAGTTCAAATATGTGTATTTTTACGTAACACAAAGAGAAAATACCCTAATTATAGAAAACGTTTATATTTTCCTGAAAACGAAATATTATCTTGTCTTCTGCAACGGTTAATTTTGCTGCACCCTGTATATATATTTCGATGTCAGAACAAAATATGCTGTTTTCATCTTCAACACATCAGGATGGATACGAAAGGCACAAATTAGCAGAAAAATTATAAAATGATGAAGTAAGCAAGATATATAATACATGAAGGACTTTAGCCCTTACGTTTTCGATGAGAACACGTGACGCACACCTTCTGTCAAAAATTGATTTCAATTACCACTGAGTTATTCACTTTTCTTATAATTTTCTTATTTCACGTAAAACTGTTGGTTGGCAACCTTCTGACAATATATCATATGTCAATACTTACATATTGAATTGTTACGAATTGTTGTGTATTATAATCTGTTTTGGTCTATATCTTCCGAACTGTTTAATATATTTTCACGACATAAAGCTCAAACTGCAGTGCAGGCACATCTATCATAGAGGTCCCAAACCGGGATCCCTATGGTTGATATCAAGTACCTTATTCTCTACTATGTTTGGTACTACTTTTTTGCTTTTTTCAAAATAACGCATATTTCACTGCAAACCCCTACCCTGACACACCACTATGTTGCTTGCATATGACACCCGAAGTTCAAATATGTGTATTTTTACGTAACACAAAGAGAAAATACGCTAATTATAAAAAACGTTTATATTTTTCTGAAAACGAAATATTATCTTGTCTTCTGCAACGGTTAATTTTGCTGCACCCTGTATATATATTTCGATGTCAGAACAAAATATGCTGTTTTCACATTCTACACATCAGGATAGATACGAAAGGCACAAATTAGCAGAAAAATTCTAAAATGATGAAGGTAGTAACATATATCCAACATGAACGACTTTAACCCTTACCTATTCGATGAGAACACGTGACGCACACCTTCTGTCAAAAATTGATTCCAATTACCACTGAGTTATTCACTTTTCTTATAATTTTCTTATTTCACGTAAAACTGTTGGTTGGCAACCTTCTGACAATATATCATATGTCAATATTTACATATTGAATTGTTACGAATTGTTGTGTATTATAATCTGTTTTGGTTTATATCTTCATAACTATTTAACATATTTTCACGAAATAAAGCTCAAACTGCAGTGCAGGCACATCTATCATAGAGGTCCCAAACCGGGATCCCTATGGTTGATATCAAGTACCTTATTCTCTACTATGTTTGGTAATACTTTCTTGCTTTTTTCAAAATAACGCATATTTCACTGCAAACTCCTACCCTGACACACCACTATGTTGCTTGCATATGACACCCGAAGTTCAAATATGTGTATTTTTACGTAACACAAAGAGAAAATACGCTAATTATAGAAAACGTTTATATTTTCCTGAAAACGAAATAATGTCTTCTGCAACCGTTAATTTTGCTGCACCCTGTATATATATTTTGATGTCAGAACAAAATATGCTGTTTTCACATTCTACACATCAGGATAGACACGAAAGGCACAAATTAGCAGAAAAATTATAAAACGCTGAAGGAGGTAAGATATATCCCACATGAACGACTTTAACCCTTACCTTTTCGATGAGAACACGTGACGCACACCTTCTGTCAAAAATTGATTCCAATTACCACTGAGTTATTCACTTTTCTTATAATTTTCTTATTTCACGTAAAACTGTTGGTTGGCAACCTTCTGACAATATATCATATGTCAATACTTACATATTGAATTGTTACGAATTGTTGTGTATTATAATCTGTTTTGGTCTATATCTTCCGAACTGTTTAATATATTTTCACGAAATAAAGCTCAAACTGCAGTGCAGGCACATCTATCATAGAGGTCCCAAACCGGGATCCCTATGGTTGATATCAAGTACCTTATTCTCTACTATGTTTGGTACTACTTTTTTGCTTTTTTCAAAATAACGCATATTTCACTGCAAACCCCTACCCTGACACACCACTATGTTGCTTGCATATGACACCCGAAGTTCAAATATGTGTATTTTTACGTAACACAAAGAGAAAATACGCTAATTATAAAAAACGTTTATATTTTTCTGAAAACGAAATATTATCTTGTCTTCTGCAACGGTTAATTTTGCTGCACCCTGTATATATATTTCGATGTCAGAACAAAATATGCTGTTTTCACATTCTACACATCAGGATAGATACGAAAGGCACAAATTAGCAGAAAAATTCTAAAATGATGAAGGTAGTAACATATATCCAACATGAACGACTTTAACCCTTACCTATTCGATGAGAACACGTGACGCACACCTTCTGTCAAAAATTGATTCCAATTACCACTGAGTTATTCACTTTTCTTCTAATTTTCTTATTTCACGTAAAACTGTTGGTTGGCAACCTTCTGACAATATATCATATGTCAATATTTACATATTGAATTGTTACGAATTGTTGTGTATTATAATCTGTTTTGGTTTATATCTTCATAACTATTTAACATATTTTCACGAAATAAAGCTCAAACTGCAGTGCAGGCACATCTATCATAGAGGTCCCAAGCCGGGATCCCTATGGTTGATATCAAGTACCTTATTCTCTACTATGTTTGGTAATAGGTTTTTGCTTTTTTCAAAATAACGCATATTTCACTGCAAACTCCTACCCTGACACACCACTATGTTGCTTGCATATGACACCCGAAGTTCAAATATGTGTATTTTTACGTAACACAAAGAGAAAATACGCTAATTATAGAAAACGTTTATATTTTCCTGAAAACGAAATAATGTCTTCTGCAACCGTTAATTTTGCTGCACCCTGTATATATATTTTGATGTCAGAACAAAATATGCTGTTTTCACATTCTACACATCAGGATAGACACGAAAGGCACAAATTAGCAGAAAAATTATAAAACGCTGAAGGAGGTAAGATATATCCCACATGAACGACTTTAACCCTTACCTTTTCGATGAGAACACGTGACGCACACCTTCTGTCAAAAATTGATTCCAATTACCACTGAGCTATTCACTTTTCTTATAATTTTCTTATTTCACGTAAAACTGTTGGTTGGCAACCTTCTGACAATATATCATATGTCAATACTTACATATTGAATTGTTACGAATTGTTGTGTATTATAATCTGTTTTGGTCTATATCTTCCGAACTGTTTAATATATTTTCACGAAATAAAGCTCAAACTGCAGTGCAGGCACATCTATCATAGAGGTCCCAAACCGGGATCCCTATGGTTGATATCAAGTACCTTATTCTCTACTATGTTTGGTACTACTTTTTTGCTTTTTTCAAAATAACGCATATTTCACTGCAAACCCCTACCCTGACACACCACTATGTTGCTTGCATATGACACCCGAAGTTCAAATATGTGTATTTTTACGTAACACAAAGAGAAAATACGCTAATTATAAAAAACGTTTATATTTTTCTGAAAACGAAATATTATCTTGTCTTCTGCAACGGTTAATTTTGCTGCACCCTGTATATATATTTCGATGTCAGAACAAAATATGCTGTTTTCACATTCTACACATCAGGATAGATACGAAAGGCACAAATTAGCAGAAAAATTCTAAAATGATGAAGGTAGTAACATATATCCAACATGAACGACTTTAACCCTTACCTATTCGATGAGAAGACGTGACGCACACCTTCTGTCAAAAATTGATTCCAATTACCACTGAGTTATTCACTTTTCTTCTAATTTTCTTATTTCACGTAAAACTGTTGGTTGGCAACCTTCTGACAATATATCATATGTCAATATTTACATATTGAATTGTTACGAATTGTTGTGTATTATAATCTGTTTTGGTTTATATCTTCATAACTATTTAACATATTTTCACGAAATAAAGACAAACTGCAGTGCAGGCACATCTATCATAGAGGTCCCAAGCCGGGATCCCTATGGTTGATATCAAGTACCTTATTCTCTACTATGTTTGGTAATACTTTTTTGCTTTTTTCAAAATAACGCACATTTCACTGCAAACTCCTACCCTGACACACCACTATGTTGCTTGCATATGACACCCGAAGTTCAAATATGTGTATTTTTACGTAACACAAAGAGAAAATACGCTAATTATAGAAAACGTTTATATTTTCCTGAAAACGAAATAATGTCTTCTGCAACCGTTAATTTTGCTGCACCCTGTATATATATTTTGATGTCAGAACAAAATATGCTGTTTTCACATTCTACACATCAGGATAGACACGAAAGGCACAAATTAGCAGAAAAATTATAAAACGCTGAAGGAGGTAAGATATATCCCACATGAACGACTTTAACCCTTACCTTTTCGATGAGAACACGTGACGCACACCTTCTGTCAAAAATTGATTCCAATTACCACTGAGTTATTCACTTTTCTTATAATTTTCTTATTTCACGTAAAACTGTTGGTTGGCAACCTTCTGACAATATATCATAACTCAATACTTACATATTGAATTGTTACGAATTGTTGTGTATTATAATCTGTTTTGGTCTATATCTTCCGAACTGTTTAATATATTTTCACGAAATAAAGCTCAAACTGCAGTGCAGGCACATCTATCATAGAGGTCCCAAACCGGGATCCCTATGGTTGATATCAAGTACCTTATTCTCTACTATGTTTGGTACTACTTTTTTGCTTTTTTCAAAATAACGCATATTTCACTGCAAACCCCTACCCTGACACACCACTATGTTGCTTGCATATGACACCCGAAGTTCAAATATGTGTATTTTTACGTAACACAAAGAGAAAATACGCTAATTATAAAAAACGTTTATATTTTTCTGAAAACGAAATATTATCTTGTCTTCTGCAACGGTTAATTTTGCTGCACCCTGTATATATATTTCGATGTCAGAACAAAATATGCTGTTTTCACATTCTACACATCAGGATAGATACGAAAGGCACAAATTAGCAGAAAAATTCTAAAATGATGAAGGTAGTAACATATATCCAACATGAACGACTTTAACCCTTACCTATTCGATGAGAAGACGTGACGCACACCTTCTGTCAAAAATTGATTCCAATTACCACTGAGTTATTCACTTTTCTTCTAATTTTCTTATTTCACGTAAAACTGTTGGTTGGCAACCTTCTGACAATATATCATATGTCAATATTTACATATTGAATTGTTACGAATTGTTGTGTATTATAATCTGTTTTGGTTTATATCTTCATAACTATTTAACATATTTTCACGAAATAAAGCTCAAATTGCAGTGCAGGCACATCTTCCTTGACACCCCAAACCGGGATCCCTATGGGTGATATCAAGTACCTTATTCTTTACCAATTTTGGTACTACTTTTTTGTTTTTTTTTCAAAATAACGCATATTTCACTGCAAACCCCTTTCCTGACACACCACTATGTTGCTTGCATATGACACCCGAAGTTCAAATATGTGTATTTTTACGTAACACAAAGAGAAAATACCCTAATTATAGAGAACGTTTATATTTTCCTGAAAACGAAATATTATCTTGTCTTCTGCAACGGTTAATTTTGCTGCACCCTGTATATATATTTCGATGTCAGAACAAAATATGCTGTTTTCATCTTCAACACATCAGGATAGATACGAAAGGCACAAATTAGCAGAAAAATTATAAAATGATGAAGTAAGCAAGATATATAATACATGAACGACTTTAACCCTTACCTATTCGATGAGAACACGTGACGCACACCTTCTGTCAAAAATTGATTCCAATTACCACTGAGTTATTCACTTTTCTTCTAATTTTCTTATTTCACGTAAAACTGTTGGTTGGCAACCTTCTGACAATATATCATATGTCAATATTTACATATTGAATTGTTACGAATTGTTGTGTATTATAATCTGTTTTGGTTTATATCTTCATAACTATTTAACATATTTTCACGAAATAAAGCTCAAACTGCAGTGCAGGCACATCTATCATAGAGGTCCCAAGCCGGGATCCCTATGGTTGATATCAAGTACCTTATTCTCTACTATGTTTGGTAATACGTTTTTGCTTTTTTCAAAATAACGCATATTTCACTGCAAACTCCTACCCTGACACACCACTATGTTGCTTGCATATGACACCCGAAGTTCAAATATGTGTATTTTTACGTAACACAAAGAGAAAATACGCTAATTATAGAAAACGTTTATATTTTCCTGAAAACGAAATAATGTCTTCTGCAACCGTTAATTTTGCTGCACCCTGTATATATATTTTGATGTCAGAACAAAATATGCTGTTTTCACATTCTACACATCAGGATAGACACGAAAGGCACAAATTAGCAGAAAAATTATAAAACGCTGAAGGAGGTAAGATATATCCCACATGAACGACTTTAACCCTTACCTTTTCGATGAGAACACGTGACGCACACCTTCTGTCAAAAATTGATTCCAATTACCACTGAGCTATTCACTTTTCTTATAATTTTCTTATTTCACGTAAAACTGTTGGTTGGCAACCTTCTGACAATATATCATATGTCAATACTTACATATTGAATTGTTACGAATTGTTGTGTATTATAATCTGTTTTGGTCTATATCTTCCGAACTGTTTAATATATTTTCACGAAATAAAGCTCAAACTGCAGTGCAGGCACATCTATCATAGAGGTCCCAAACCGGGATCCCTATGGTTGATATCAAGTACCTTATTCTCTACTATGTTTGGTACTACTTTTTTGCTTTTTTCAAAATAACGCATATTTCACTGCAAACCCCTACCCTGACACACCACTATGTTGCTTGCATATGACACCCGAAGTTCAAATATGTGTATTTTTACGTAACACAAAGAGAAAATACGCTAATTATAAAAAACGTTTATATTTTTCTGAAAACGAAATATTATCTTGTCTTCTGCAACGGTTAATTTTGCTGCACCCTGTATATATATTTCGATGTCAGAACAAAATATGCTGTTTTCACATTCTACACATCAGGATAGATACGAAAGGCACAAATTAGCAGAAAAATTCTAAAATGATGAAGGTAGTAACATATATCCAACATGAACGACTTTAACCCTTACCTATTCGATGAGAACACGTGACGCACACCTTCTGTCAAAAATTGATTCCAATTACCACTGAGTTATTCACTTTTCTTCTAATTTTCTTATTTCACGTAAAACTGTTGGTTGGCAACCTTCTGACAATATATCATATGTCAATATTTACATATTGAATTGTTACGAATTGTTGTGTATTATAATCTGTTTTGGTTTATATCTTCATAACTATTTAACATATTTTCACGAAATAAAGCTCAAACTGCAGTGCAGGCACATCTATCATAGAGGTCCCAAGCCGGGATCCCTATGGTTGATATCAAGTACCTTATTCTCTACTATGTTTGGTAATACTTTTTTGCTTTTTTCAAAATAACGCACATTTCACTGCAAACTCCTACCCTGACACACCACTATGTTGCTTGCATATGACACCCGAAGTTCAAATATGTGTATTTTTACGTAACACAAAGAGAAAATACGCTAATTATAGAAAACGTTTATATTTTTCTGAAAACGAAATAATGTCTTCTGCAACCGTTAATTTTGCTGCACCCTGTATATATATTTTGATGTCAGAACAAAATATGCTGTTTTCACATTCTACACATCAGGATAGACACGAAAGGCACAAATTAGCAGAAAAATTATAAAACGCTGAAGGAGGTAAGATATATCCCACATGAACGACTTTAACCCTTACCTTTTCGATGAGAACACGTGACGCACACCTTCTGTCAAAAATTGATTCCAATTACCACTGAGTTATTCACTTTTCTTATAATTTTCTTATTTCACGTAAAACTGTTGGTTGGCAACCTTCTGACAATATATCATATCTCAATACTTACATATTGAATTGTTACGAATTGTTGTGTATTATAATCTGTTTTGGTCTATATCTTCCGAACTGTTTAATATATTTTCACGAAATAAAGCTCAAACTGCAGTGCAGGCACATCTATCATAGAGGTCCCAAACCGGGATCCCTATGGTTGATATCAAGTACCTTATTCTCTACTATGTTTGGTACTACTTTTTTGCTTTTTTCAAAATAACGCATATTTCACTGCAAACCCCTACCCTGACACACCACTATGTTGCTTGCATATGACACCCGAAGTTCAAATATGTGTATTTTTACGTAACACAAAGAGAAAATACGCTAATTATAAAAAACGTTTATATTTTTCTGAAAACGAAATATTATCTTGTCTTCTGCAACGGTTAATTTTGCTGCACCCTGTATATATATTTCGATGTCAGAACAAAATATGCTGTTTTCACATTCTACACATCAGGATAGATACGAAAGGCACAAATTAGCAGAAAAATTCTAAAATGATGAAGGTAGTAACATATATCCAACATGAACGACTTTAACCCTTACCTATTCGATGAGAAGACGTGACGCACACCTTCTGTCAAAAATTGATTCCAATTACCACTGAGTTATTCACTTTTCTTCTAATTTTCTTATTTCACGTAAAACTGTTGGTTGGCAACCTTCTGACAATATATCATATGTCAATATTTACATATTGAATTGTTACGAATTGTTGTGTATTATAATCTGTTTTGGTTTATATCTTCATAACTATTTAACATATTTTCACGAAATAAAGCTCAAATTGCAGTGCAGGCACATCTTCCTTGACACCCCAAACCGGGATCCCTATGGGTGATATCAAGTACCTTATTCTTTACCAATTTTGGTACTACTTTTTTGTTTTTTTTTCAAAATAACGCATATTTCACTGCAAACCCCTTCCCTGACACACCACTATGTTGCTTGCATATGACACCCGAAGTTCAAATATGTGTATTTTTACGTAACACAAAGAGAAAATACCCTAATTATAGAGAACGTTTATATTTTCCTGAAAACGAAATATTATCTTGTCTTCTGCAACGGTTAATTTTGCTGCACCCTGTATATATATTTCGATGTCAGAACAAAATATGCTGTTTTCATCTTCAACACATCAGGATAGATACGAAAGGCACAAATTAGCAGAAAAATTATAAAATGATGAAGTAAGCAAGATATATAATACATGAAGGACTTTAACCCTTACGTCTTCGATGAGAACACGTGACGCACACCTTCTGTCAAAAATTGATTCCAATTACCACTGAGTTATTCACTTTTCTTCTAATTTTCTTATTTCACGTAAAACTGTTGGTTGGCAACCTTCTGACAATATATCATATGTCAATATTTACATATTGAATTGTTACGAATTGTTGTGTATTATAATCTGTTTTGGTTTATATCTTCATAACTATTTAACATATTTTCACGAAATAAAGCTCAAACTGCAGTGCAGGCACATCTATCATAGAGGTCCCAAACCGGGATCCCTATGGTTGATATCAAGTACCTTATTCTCTACTATGTTTGGTAATACTTTTTTGCTTTTTTCAAAATAACGCATATTTCACTGCAAACTCCTACCCTGACACACCACTATGTTGCTTGCATATGACACCCGAAGTTCAAATATGTGTATTTTTACGTAACACAAAGAGAAAATACCCTAATTATAGAGAACGTTTATATTTTCCTGAAAACGAAATATTATCTTGTCTTCTGCAACGGTTAATTTTGCTGCACCCTGTATATATATTTCGATGTCAGAACAAAATATGCTGTTTTCATATTCAACACATCAGGATAGATACGAAAGGCACAAATTAGCAGAAAAATTATAAAATGATGAAGTAAGCAAGATATATAATACATGAAGGACTTTAACCCTTACCTTTTCAATGAGATCACATGACGCGCACCTTCTTTCAAAAATTGATTCCAATTACCACTGAGTTATTCACTTTTCTTATATATTTTTTTATTTCACGTAAAACTGTCTTTTAGCAACCTTCTGACAATATATCATATGTCAATATGTACATATTGAATTGTTACGAATTGTTGTGTATTATAATCTGTTTTGGTCTATATCTTCCGAACTATTTAACATATTTTCACGAAATAAAGCTCAAACTGCAGTGCAGGCACATCTTTCATAGAGATCCCAAACCGGGATCCCTATGGTTGATATCAAGTACCTTATTCTTTACCATTTTTGGTACTACTTTTGTGTTTTTATCAAAATAACGCATATTTCACTGCACACCCCTTCCCTGAAACACCACTATGTTGCTTGCATATGACATCCGAAGTTCAAATATGTGTATTTTTACGTAACACAAAGAGAAAATACCCTAATTATAGAAAACGTTTATATTTTCCTGAAAACGAAATATTATCTTGTCTTCTGCATCGGTTAATTTTGCTGCACCCTGTATATATATTTCGATGTCAGAACAAAATATGCTGTTTTCACATTCTACACATCAGGATAGATACGAAAGGCACAAATAAGCAGAAAAATTATAAAATGATGAAGGTAGTAAGATATATCCTACATGACCGACTTTAACCCTTACCTTTTCGATGAGATCACGTGACGCACACCTTCTGTCAAAAACTGATTCCAATTACCACTGAGTTATTCACTTTTCTTATAATTTTCTTATTTCACGTAAAACTGTTGGTTGGCAACCTTCTGACAATATATCATATGTCAATATGTACATATTGAATTGTTACTAATTGTTGCGTATTATAATCTGTTTTGGTCTATATCTTCCGAACAATTTAACATATTTTCACGAAATAAAGCTCAAATTGCAGTGCAGGCACATCTTCCTTGACACCCCAAACCGGGATCCCTATGGGTGATATCAAGTACCTTATTCTTTACCAATTTTGGTACTACTTTTGTGTTTTTTTTTTTCAAAATAACGCATATTTCACTGCAAACCCCTTCCCTGACACACCACTATGTTGCTTGCATATGACACCCGAAGTTCAAATATGTGTATTTTTACGTAACACAAAGAGACAATACCCTAATTATAGAAAACGTTTATATTTTCCTGAAAACGAAATATTATCTTGTCTTCTGCAACGGTTAATTTTGCTGCACCCTGTATATATATTTCGATGTCAGAACAAAATATGCTGTTTTCATCTTCAACACATCAGGATAGATACGAAAGGCACAAATTAGCAGAAAAATTATAAAATGATGAAGTAAGCAAGATATATAATACATGAAGGACTTTAAACCTTACGTTTTCGATGGGAACACGTGACGCACACCTTCTGTCAAAAATTGATTCCAATTACCACTGAGTTATTCACTTTTCTTATAATTTTCTTATTTCACGTAAAACTGTTGGTTGGCAACCTTCTGACAATATATCATATGTCAATAGTTACATATTGAATTGTTACGAATTGTTGTGTGTTATAAACTGTTTTGGTTTATATCTTCATAACTCTTTAACATATTTTCACGAAATAAAGCTCAAACTGCAGTGCAGGCACATCTATCATAGAGGTCCCAAACCGGGATCCCTATGGTTGATATCAAGTACCTTATTCTCTACTATGTTTGGTACTACTTTTTTGCTTTTTTCAAAATAACGCATATTTCACTGCAAACCCCTACCCTGACACACCACTATGTTGCTTGCATATGACACCCGAAGTTCAAATATGTGTATTTTTACGTAACACAAAGAGAAAATACGCTAATTATAAAAAACGTTTATATTTTTCTGAAAACGAAATATTATCTTGTCTTCTGCAACGGTTAATTTTGCTGCACCCTGTATATATATTTCGATGTCAGAACAAAATATGCTGTTTTCACATTCTACACATCAGGATAGATACGAAAGGCACAAATAAGCAGAAAAATTCTAAAATGATGAAGGTAGTAACATATATCCAACATGAACGACTTTAACCCTTACCTTTTCGATGAGAACACGTGACGCACACCTTCTGTCAAAAATTGATTCCAATTACCACTGAGTTATTCACTTTTCTTCTAATTTTCTTATTTCACGTAAAACTGTTGGTTGGCAACCTTCTGACAATATATCATATGTCAATATTTACATATTGAATTGTTACGAATTGTTGTGTATTATAATCTGTTTTGGTTTATATCTTCATAACTGTTTAACATATTTTCACGAAATAAAGCTCAAATTGCAGGGCAGGCACATCTTCCTTGACACCCCAAACCGGGATCCCTATGGGTGATATCAAGTACCTTATTCTTTACCAATTTTGGTACTACTTTTGTGTTTTTTTTTCAAAATAACGCATATTTCACTGCAAACCCCTTCCCTGACACACCACTATGTTGCTTGCATATGACACCCGAAGTTCAAATATGTGTATGTTTACGTAACACAAAGAGAAAATACCCTAATTATAGAAAACGTTTATATTTTCCTGAAAACGAAATATTATCTTGTCTTCTGCAACGGTTAATTTTGCTGCACCCTGTATATATATTTCGATGTCAGAACAAAATATGCTGTTTTCATATTCAACACATCAGGATAGATACGAAAGGCACAAATTAGCAGAAAAATTATAAAATGATGAAGTAAGCAAGATATATATAATACATGAAGGACTTTAACCCTTACCTTTTCAATGAGATCACATGACGCGCACCTTCTTTCAAAAATTGATTCCAATGACCACTGAGTTATTCACTTTTCTTATATATTTTTTTATTTCACGTAAAACTGTCTTTTAGCAACCTTCTGACAATATATCATATGTCAATATGTACATATTGAATTGTTACGAATTGTTGTGTATTATAATCTGTTTTGGTCTATATCTTCCGAACTATTTAACATATTTTCACGAAATAAAGCTCAAACTGCTGTGCAGGCACATCTTTCATAGAGATCCCAAACCGGGATCCCTATGGTTGATATCAAGTACCTTATTCTTTACCATTTTTGGTACTACTTTTGTGTTTTTATCAAAATAACGCATATTTCACTGCACACCCCTTCCCTGAAACACCACTATGTTGCTTGCATATGACATCCGAAGTTCAAATATGTGTATTTTTACGTAACACAAAGAGAAAATACCCTAATTATAGAAAACGTTTATATTTTCCTGAAAACGAAATATTATCTTGTCTTCTGCATCGGTTAATTTTGCTGCACCCTGTATATATATTTCGATGTCAGAACAAAATATGCTGTTTTCACATTCTACACATCAGGATAGATACGAAAGGCACAAATAAGCAGAAAAATTATAAAATGATGAAGGTAGTAAGATATATCCTACATGACCGACTTTAACCCTTACCTTTTCGATGAGATCACGTGACGCACACCTTCTGTCAAAAACTGATTCCAATTACCACTGAGTTATTCACTTTTCTTATAATTTTCTTATTTCACGTAAAACTGTTGGTTGGCAACCTTCTGACAATATATCATATGTCAATATGTACATATTGAATTGTTACTAATTGTTGCGTATTATAATCTGTTTTGGTCTATATCTTCCGAACAATTTAACATATTTTCACGAAATAAAGCTCAAATTGCAGTGCAGGCACATCTTCCTTGACACCCCAAACCGGGATCCCTATGGGTGATATCAAGTACCTTATTCTTTACCATTTTGGTACTACTTTTGTGTTTTTTTTTTCAAAATAACGCATATTTCACTGCAAACCCCTTCCCTGACACACCACTATGTTGCTTGCATATGACACCCGAAGTTCAAATATGTGTATTTTTACGTAACACAAAGAGACAATACCCTAATTATAGAAAACGTTTATATTTTCCTGAAAACGAAATATTATCTTGTCTTCTGCAACGGTTAATTTTGCTGCACCCTGTATATATATTTCGATGTCAGAACAAAATATGCTGTTTTCATCTTCAACACATCAGGATAGATACGAAAGGCACAAATTAGCAGAAAAATTATAAAATGATGAAGTAAGCAAGATATATAATACATGAAGGACTTTAACCCTTACGTTTTCGATGGGAACACGTGACGCACACCTTCTGTCAAAAATTGATTTCAATTACCACTCAGTTATTCACTTTTCTTATAATTTTCTTATTTCACGTAAAACTGTTGGTTGGCAACCTTCTGACAATATATCATATGTCAATACTTACATATTGAATTGTTACGAATTGTTGTGTATTATAATTTGTTTTGGTCTATATCTTCCGAACTATTTAATATATTTTCACGAAATAAAGCTCAAACTGCAGTGCAGGCACATCTATCATAGAGGTCCCAAACCGGGATCCCTATGGTTGATATCAAGTACCTTATTCTCTACTATGTTTTGTACTACTTTTTTGCTTTTTTCAAAATAACGCATATTTCACTGCAAACCCCTACCCTGACACACCACTATGTTGCTTGCATATGACACCCGAAGTTCAAATATGTGTATTTTTACGTAACACAAAGAGAAAATACGCTAATTATAAAAAACGTTTATATTTTTCTGAAAACGAAATATTATCTTGTCTTCTGCAACGGTTAATTTTGCTGCACCCTGTATATATATTTCGATGTCAGAACAAAATATGCTGTTTTCACATTCTACACATCAGGATAGATACGAAAGGCACAAATTAGCAGAAAAATTCTAAAATGATGAAGGTAGTAACATATATCCAACATGAATGACTTTAACCCTTACCTTTTCGATGAGAACACGTGACGCACACCTTCTGTCAAAAATTGATTCCAATTACCACTGAGTTATTCACTTTTCTTCTAATTTTCTTATTTCACGTAAAACTGTTGGTTGGCAACCTTCTGACAATATATCATATGTCAATATTTACATATTGAATTGTTACGAATTGTTGTGTATTATAATCTGTTTTGGTTTATATCTTCATAACTATTTAACATATTTTCACGAAATAAAGCTCAAACTGCAGTGCAGGCACATCTATCATAGAGGTCCCAAACCGGGATCCCTATGGTTGATATCAAGTACCTTATTCTCTACTATGTTTGGTAATACTTTTTTGCTTTTTTCAAAATAACGCATATTTCACTGCAAACTCCTACCCTGACACACCACTATGTTGCTTGCATATGACACCCGAAGTTCAAATATGTGTATTTTTACGTAACACAAAGAGAAAATACGCTAATTATAGAAAACGTTTATATTTTCCTGAAAACGAAATAATGTCTTCTACAACGGTTAATTTTGCTGCACCCTGTATATATATTTTGATGTCAGAACAAAATATGCTGTTTTCACATTCTACACATCAGGATAGATACGAAAGGCACAAATTAGCAGAAAAATTATAAAACGCTGAAGGAGGTAAGATATATCCCACATGAACGACTTTAACCCTTACCTTTTCGATGAGAACACGTGACGCACACCTTCTGTCAAAAATTGATTCCAATTACCACTGAGTTATTCACTTTTCTTATAATTTTCTTATTTCACGTAAAACTGTTGGTTGGCAACCTTCTGACAATATATCATATGTCAATAGTTACATATTGAATTGTTACGAATTGTTGTGTGTTATAAACTGTTTTGGTTTATATCTTCATAACTCTTTAACATATTTTCACGAAATAAAGCTCAAACTGCAGTGCAGGCACATCTATCATAGAGGTCCCAAACCGGGATCCCTATGGTTGATATCAAGTACCTTATTCTCTACTATGTTTGGTACTACTTTTTTGCTTTTTTCAAAATAACGCATATTTCACTGCAAACCCCTACCCTGACACACCACTATGTTGCTTGCATATGACACCCGAAGTTCAAATATGTGTATTTTTACGTAACACAAAGAGAAAATACGCTAATTATAAAAAACGTTTATATTTTTCTGAAAACGAAATATTATCTTGTCTTCTGCAACGGTTAATTTTGCTGCACCCTGTATATATATTTCGATGTCAGAACAAAATATGCTGTTTTCACATTCTACACATCAGGATAGATACGAAAGGCACAAATTAGCAGAAAAATTCTAAAATGATGAAGGTAGTAACATATATCCAACATGAACGACTTTAACCCTTACCTTTTCGATGAGAACACGTGACGCACACCTTCTGTCAAAAATTGATTCCAATTACCACTGAGTTATTCACTTTTCTTCTAATTTTCTTATTTCACGTAAAACTGTTGGTTGGCAACCTTCTGACAATATATCATATGTCAATATTTACATATTGAATTGTTACGAATTGTTGTGTATTATAATCTGTTTTGGTTTATATCTTCATAACTGTTTAACATATTTTCACGAAATAAAGCTCAAACTGCAGTGCAGGCACATCTATCATAGAGGTCCCAAACCGGGATCCCTATGGTTGATATCAAGTACCTTATTCTCTACTATGTTTGGTAATACTTTTTTGCTTTTTTCAAAATAACGCATATTTCACTGCAAACTCCTACCCTGACACACTACTATGTTGCTTGCATATGACACCCGAAGTTCAAATATGTGTATTTTTACGTAACACAAAGAGAAAATACGCTAATTATAGAAAACGTTTATATTTTCCTGAAAACGAAATAATGTCTTCTGCAACGGTTAATTTTGCTGCACCCTGTATATATATTTTGATGTCAGAACAAAATATGCTGTTTTCACATTCTACACATCAGGATAGATACGAAAGGCACAAATTAGCAGAAAAATTATAAAACGCTGAAGGAGGTAAGATATATCCCACATGAACGACTTTAACCCTTACCTTTTCGATGAGAACACGTGACGCACACCTTCTGTCAAAAATTGATTCCAATTACCACTGAGTTATTCACTTTTCTTATAATTTTCTTATTTCACGTAAAACTGTTGGTTGGCAACCTTCTGACAATATATCATATGTCAATACTTACATATTGAATTGTTACGAATTGTTGTGTATTATAATCTGTTTTGGTCTATATCTTCCGAACTATTTAATATATTTTCACGAAATAAAGCTCAAACTGCAGTGCAGGCACATCTATCATAGAGGTCCCAAACCGGGATCCCTATGGTTGATATCAAGTACCTTATTCTCTACTATGTTTGGTACTACTTTTTTGCTTTTTTCAAAATAACGCATATTTCACTGCAAACCCCTACCCTGACACACCACTATGTTGCTTGCATATGACACCCGAAGTTCAAATATGTGTATTTTTACGTAACACAAAGAGAAAATACGCTAATTATAAAAAACGTTTATATTTTTCTGAAAACGAAATATTATCTTGTCTTCTGCAACGGTTAATTTTGCTGCACCCTGTATATATATTTCGATGTCAGAACAAAATATGCTGTTTTCACATTCTACACATCAGGATAGATACGAAAGGCACAAATTAGCAGAAAAATTCTAAAATGATGAAGGTAGTAACATATATCCAACATGAACGACTTTAACCCTTACCTTTTCGATGAGAACACGTGACGCACACCTTCTGTCAAAAATTGATTCCAATTACCACTGAGTTATTCACTTTTCTTCTAATTTTCTTATTTCACGTAAAACCGTTGGTTGGCAACCTTCTGACAATATATCATATGTCAATATTTACATATTGAATTGTTACGAATTGTTGTGTATTATAATCTGTTTTGGTTTATATCTTCATAACTATTTAACATATTTTCACGAAATAAAGCTCAAACTGCAGTGCAGGCACATCTATCATAGAGGTCCCAAACCGGGATCCCTATGGTTGATATCAAGTACCTTATTCTCTACTATGTTTGGTAATACTTTTTTGCTTTTTTCAAAATAACGCATATTTCACTGCAAACTCCTACCCTGACACACCACTATGTTGCTTGCATATGACACCCGAAGTTCAAATATGTGTATTTTTACGTAACACAAAGAGAAAATACGCTAATTATAGAAAACGTTTATATTTTCCTGAAAACGAAATAATGTCTTCTGCAACGGTTAATTTTGCTGCACCCTGTATATATATTTTGATGTCAGAACAAAATATGCTGTTTTCACATTCTACACATCAGGATAGATACGAAAGGCACAAATTAGCAGAAAAATTATAAAACGCTGAAGGAGGTAAGATATATCCCACATGAACGACTTTAACCCTTACCTTTTCGATGAGAACAAGTGACGCACACCTTCTGTCAAAAATTGATTCCAATTACCACTGAGTTATTCACTTTTCTTATAATTTTCTTATTTCACGTAAAACTGTTGGTTGGCAACCTTCTGACAATATATCATATGTCAATAGTTACATATTGAATTGTTACGAATTGTTGTGTGTTATAAACTGTTTTGGTTTATATCTTCATAACTCTTTAACATATTTTCACGAAATAAAGCTCAAACTGCAGTGCAGGCACATCTATCATAGAGGTCCCAAACCGGGATCCCTATGGTTGATATCAAGTACCTTATTCTCTACTATGTTTGGTACTACTTTTTTGCTTTTTTCAAAATAACGCATATTTCACTGCAAACCCCTACCCTGACACACCACTATGTTGCTTGCATATGACACCCGAAGTTCAAATATGTGTATTTTTACGTAACACAAAGAGAAAATACGCTAATTATAAAAAACGTTTATATTTTTCTGAAAACGAAATATTATCTTGTCTTCTGATACGGTTAATTTTGCTGCACCCTGTATATATATTTCGATGTCAGAACAAAATATGCTGTTTTCACATTCTACACATCAGGATAGATACGAAAAGCACAAATTAGCAGAAAAATTCTAAAATGATGAAGGTAGTAAGATATATTCTACATGAACGACTTTAACCCTTACCTTTTCGATGAGAACACGTGACGCACACCTTCTGTCAAAAATTGATTCCAATTACCACTGAGTTATTCACTTTTCTTATAATTTTCTTATTTCACGTAAAACTGTTGGTTGGCAACCTTCTGACAATATATCATATGTCAATATGTACATATTGAATTGTTACTAATTGTTGCGTATTATAATCTGTTTTGGTCTATATCTTCCGAACTATTTAACATATTTTCATGAAATAAAGCTCAAATTGCAGTGCAGGCACATCTTCCTTGACACCCCAAACCGGGATCCCTATGGGTGATATCAAGTACCTTATTCTTTACCAATTTTGGTACTACTTTTGTGTTTTTTTTTCAAAATAACGCATATTTCACTGCAAACCCCTTCCCTGACACACCACTATGTTGCTTGCATATGACACCCGAAGTTCAAATATGTGTATTTTTACGTAACACAAAGAGAAAATACCCTAATTATAGAAAACGTTTATATTTTCCTGAAAACGAAATATTATCTTGTCTTCTGCAACGGTTAATTTTGCTGCACCCTGTATATATATATTTCGATGTCAGAACAAAATATGCTGTTTTCATCTTCAACACATCAGGATAGATACGAAAGGCACAAATTAGCAGAAAAATTATAAAATGATGAAGTAAGCAAGATATATAATACATGAAGGACTTTAACCCTTACGTTTTCGATGAGAACACGTAACGCACACCTTCTGTCAAAAATTGATTTCAATTACCACTCAGTTATTCACTTTTCTTATAATTTTCTTATTTCACGTAAAACTGTTGGTTGGCAACCTTCTGACAATATATCATATGTCAATACTTACATATTGAATTGTTACGAATTGTTGTGTATTATAATCTGTTTTGGTCTATATCTTCCGAACTATTTAATATATTTTCACGAAATAAAGCTCAAACTGCAGTGCAGGCACATCTATCATAGAGGTCCCAAACCGGGATCCCTATGGTTGATATCAAGTACCTTATTCTCTACTATGTTTGGTAATACTTTTTTGCTTTTTTCAAAATAACGCATATTTCACTGCAAACTCCTACCCTGACACACCACTATGTTGCTTGCATATGACACCCGAAGTTCAAATATGTGTATTTTTACGTAACACAAAGAGAAAATACGCTAATTATAGAAAACGTTTATATTTTCCTGAAAACGAAATAATGTCTTCTGCAACGGTTAATTTTGCTGCACCCTGTATATATATTTTGATGTCAGAACAAAATATGCTGTTTTCACATTCTACACATCAGGATAGATATGAAAGGCACAAATTAGCAGAAAAATTATAAAACGCTGAAGGAGGTAAGATATATCCCACATGAACGACTTTAACCCTTACCTTTTCGATGAGAACACGTGACGCAAACCTTCTGTCAAAAATTGATTCCAATTACCACTGAGTTATTCACTTTTCTTATAATTTTCTTATTTCACGTAAAACTGTTGGTTGGCAACCTTCTGACAATATATCATATGTCAAGAGTTACATATTGAATTGTTACGAATTGGTGTGTATTATAAACTGTTTTGGTTTATATCTTCATAACTCTTTAACATATTTTCACGAAATAAAGCTCAAACTGCAGTGCAGGCACATCTATCATAGAGGTCCCAAACCGGGATCCCTATGGTTGATATCAAGTACCTTATTCTTTACCATTTTTGGTACTACTTTTGTGTTTTTATCAAAATAACGCATATTTCACTGCACACTCCTTCCCTGAAACACCACTATGTTGCTTGCATATGACATCCGAAGTTCAAATATGTGTATTTTTACGTAACACAAAGAGAAAATACCCTAATTATAGAAAACGTTTATACTTTCCTGAAAACGAAATATTATCTTGTCTTCTGCATCGGTTAATTTTGCTGCACCCTGTATATATATTTCGATGTCAGAACAAAATATGCTGTTTTCACATTCTACACATCAGGATAGATACGAAAGGCACAAATAAGCAGAAAAATTATAAAATCATGAAGGTAGTAAGATATATCTTACATGACCGACTTTAACCCTTACCTTTTCGATGAGATCACGTGACGCACACCTTCTGTCAAAAATTGATTCCAATTACCACTGAGTTATTCACTTTTCTTATAATTTTCTTATTTCACGTAAAACTGTTTGTTGGCAACCTTCTGACAATATATCATATGTCAATATATACATATTGAATTGTAACTAATTGTTGCGTATTATAATCTGTTTTGGTCTATATCTTCCGAACAATTTAACACATTTTCACGAAATAAAGCTCAAATTGCAGTGCAGGCACACCTTCCTTGACACCCCAAACCGGGATCCCTATGGGTGATATCAAGTACCTTATTCTTTACCAATTTTGGTACTACTTTTGTGTTTTTTTTTTTCAAAATAACGCATATTTTACTGCAAACCCCTTCCCTGACACACCACTATGTTGCTTGCATATGACACCCGAAGTTCAAATATGTGTATTTTTACGTAACATAAAGAGAAAATACCCTAATTATAGAAAACGTTTATATTTTCCTGAAAACGAAATATTATCTTGTCTTCTGCAACGGTTAATTTTGCTGCACCCTGTATATATATTTCGATGTCAGAACAAAATATGCTGTTTTCATCTTCAACACATCAGGATAGATACGAAAGGCACAAATTAGCAGAAAAATTATAAAATGATGAAGTAAGCAAGATATATAATACATGAAGGACTTTAACCCTTACGTTTTCGATGGGAACACGTGACGTACACCTTCTGTCAAAAATTGATTTCAATTACCACTCAGTTATTCACTTTTCTTATAATTTTTTTTATTTCACGTAAAACTGTTGGTTGGCAACCTTCTGACAATATATCATATGTCAATACTTACATATTGAATTGTTACGAATTGTTGTGTATTATAATCTGTTTTGGTCTATATCTTCCGAACTATTTAATATGTTTTCACGAAATAAAGCTCAAACTGCAGTGCAGGCACATCTATCATAGAGGTCCCAAACCGGGATCCCTATGGTTGATATCAAGTACCTTATTCTCTACTATGTTTGGTACTACTTTTTTGCTTTTTTCAAAATAACGCATATTTCACTGCAAACCCCTACCCTGACACACCACTATGTTGCTTGCATATGACACCCGAAGTTCAAATATGTGTATTTTTACGTAACACAAATAGAAAATACGCTAATTATAAAAAACGTTTATATTTTTCTGAAAACGAAATATTATCTTGTCTTCTGCAACGGTTAATTTTGCTGCACCCTGTATATATATTTCGATGTCAGAACAAAATATGCTGTTTTCACATTCTACACATCAGGATAGATACGAAAGGCACAAATTAGCAGAAAAATTCTAAAATGATGAAGGTAGTAACATATATCCAACATGAACGACTTTAACCCTTACCTTTTCGATGAGAACACGTGACGCACACCTTCTGTCAAAAATTGATTCCAATTACCACTGAGTTATTCACTTTTCTTCTAATTTTCTTATTTCACGTAAAACTGTTGGTTGGCAACCTTCTGACAATATATCATATGTCAATATTTACATATTGAATTGTTACGAATTGTTGTGTATTATAATCTGTTTTGGTTTATATCTTCATAACTATTTAACATATTTTCACGAAATAAAGCTCAAACTGCAGTGCAGGCACATCTATCATAGAGGTCCCAAACCGGGATCCCTATGGTTGATATCAAGTACCTTATTCTCTACTATGTTTGGTAATACTTTTTTGCTTTTTTCAAAATAACGCATATTTCACTGCAAACTCCTACCCTGACACACCACTATGTTGCTTGCATATGACACCCGAAGTTCAAATATGTGTATTTTTACGTAACACAAAGAGAAAATACGCTAATTATAGAAAACGTTTATATTTTCCTGAAAACGAAATAATGTCTTCTGCAACGGTTAATTTTGCTGCACCCTGTATATATATTTTGATGTCAGAACAAAATATGCTGTTTTCACATTCTACACATCAGGATAGATACGAAAGGCACAAATTAGCAGAAAAATTATAAAACGCTGAAGGAGGTAAGATATATCCCACATGAACGACTTTAACCCTTACCTTTTCGATGAGAACACGTGACGCACACCTTCTGTCAAAAATTGATTCCAATTACCACTGAGTTATTCACGTTTCTTATAATTTTCTTATTTCACGTAAAACTGTTGGTTGGCAACCTTCTGACAATATATCATATGTCAATAGTTACATATTGAATTGTTACGAATTGTTGTGTGTTATAAACTGTTTTGGTTTATATCTTCATAACTCTTTAACATATTTTCACGAAATAAAGCTCAAACTGCAGTGCAGGCACATCTATCATAGAGGTCCCAAACCGGGATCCCTATGGTTGATATCAAGTACCTTATTCTCTACTATGTTTGGTACTACTTTTTTGCTTTTTTCAAAATAACGCATATTTCACTGCAAACCCCTACCCTGACACACCACTATGTTGCTTGCATATGACACCCGAAGTTCAAATATGTGTATTTTTACGTAACACAAAGAGAAAATACGCTAATTATAGAAAACGTTTATATTTTTCTGAAAACGAAATATTATCTTGTCTTCTGATACGGTTAATTTTGCTGCACCCTGTATATATATTTCGATGTCAGAACAAAATATGCTGTTTTCACATTCTACACATCAGGATAGATACGAAAAGCACAAATTAGCAGAAAAATTCTAAAATGATGAAGGTAGTAAGATATATTCTACATGAACGACTTTAACCCTTACCTTTTCGATGAGAACACGTGACGCACACCTTCTGTCAAAAATTGATTCCAATTACCACTGAGTTATTCACTTTTCTTATAATTTTCTTATTTCACGTAAAACTGTTGGTTGGCAACCTTCTGACAATATATCATATGTCAATATGTACATATTGAATTGTTACTAATTGTTGCGTATTATAATCTGTTTTGGTCTATATCTTCCGAACTATTAAACATATTTTCATGAAATAAAGCTCAAATTGCAGTGCAGGCACATCTTCCTTGACACCCCAAACCGGGATCCCTATGGGTGATATCAAGTACCTTATTCTTTACCAATTTTGGTACTACTTTTGTGTTTTTTTTTCAAAATAACGCATATTTCACTGCAAACCCCTTCCCTGACACACCACTATGTTGCTTGCATATGACACCCGAAGTTCAAATATGTGTATTTTTACGTAACACAAAGAGAAAATACCCTAATTATAGAAAACGTTTATATTTTCCTGAAAACGAAATATTATCTTGTCTTCTGTAACGGTTAATTTTGCTGCACCCTGTATATATATTTCGATGTCAGAACAAAATATGCTGTTTTCATCTTCAACACATCAGGATAGATACGAAAGGCACAAATTAGCAGAAAAATTATAAAATGATGAAGTAAGCAAGATATATAATACATGAAGGACTTTAACCCTTACGTTTTCGATGAGAACACGTAACGCACACCTTCTGTCAAAAATTGATTTCAATTACCACTCAGTTATTCACTTTTCTTATAATTTTCTTATTTCACGTAAAACTGTTGGTTGGCAACCTTCTGACAATATATCATATGTCAATACTTACATATTGAATTGTTACGAATTGTTGTGTATTATAATCTGTTTTGGTCTATATCTTCCGAACTATTTAATATATTTTCACGAAATAAAGCTCAAACTGCAGTGCAGGCACATCTATCATAGAGGTCCCAAACCGGGATCCCTATGGTTGATATCAAGTACCTTATTCTCTACTATGTTTGGTAATACTTTTTTGCTTTTTTCAAAATAACGCATATTTCACTGCAAACTCCTACCCTGACACACCACTATGTTGCTTGCATATGACACCCGAAGTTCAAATATGTGTATTTTTACGTAACACAAAGAGAAAATACGCTAATTAAGAAAACGTTTATATTTTCCTGAAAACGAAATATTATCTTGTCTTCTGCAACGGTTAATTTTGCTGCACCCTGTATATATATTTCGATGTCAGAACAAAATATGCTGTTTTCACATTCTACACATCAGGATAGATACGAAAGGCACAAATTAGCAGAAAAATTCTAAAATGATGAAGGTAGTAACATATATCCAACATGAACGACTTTAACCCTTACCTTTTCGATGAGAACACGTGACGCACACCTTCTGTCAAAAATTGATTCCAATTACCACTGAGTTATTCACTTTTCTTCTAATTTTCTTATTTCACGTAAAACTGTTGGTTGGCAACCTTCTGACAATATATCATATGTCAATATTTACATATTGAATTGTTACGAATTGTTGTGTATTATAATCTGTTTTGGTTTATATCTTCATAACTATTTAACATATTTTCACGAAATAAAGCTCAAACTGCAGTGCAGGCACATCTATCATAGAGGTCCCAAACCGGGATCCCTATGGTTGATATCAAGTACCTTATTCTCTACTATGTTTGGTAATACTTTTTTGCTTTTTTCAAAATAACGCATATTTCACTGCAAACTCCTACCCTGACACACCACTATGTTGCTTGCATATGACACCCGAAGTTCAAATATGTGTATTTTTACGTAACACAAAGAGAAAATACGCTAATTATAGAAAACGTTTATATTTTCCTGAAAACGAAATAATGTCTTCTGCAACGGTTAATTTTGCTGCACCCTGTATATATATTTTGATGTCAGAACAAAATATGCTGTTTTCACATTCTACACATCAGGATAGATACGAAAGGCACAAATTAGCAGAAAAATTATAAAACGCTGAAGGAGGTAAGATATATCCCACATGAACGACTTTAACCCTTACCTTTTCGATGAGAACACGTGACGCACACCTTCTGTCAAAAATTGATTCCAATTACCACTGAGTTATTCACGTTTCTTATAATTTTCTTATTTCACGTAAAACTGTTGGTTGGCAACCTTCTGACAATATATCATATGTCAATAGTTACATATTGAATTGTTACGAATTGTTGTGTGTTATAAACTGTTTTGGTTTATATCTTCATAACTCTTTAACATATTTTCACGAAATAAAGCTCAAACTGCAGTGCAGGCACATCTATCATAGAGGTCCCAAACCGGGATCCCTATGGTTGATATCAAGTACCTTATTCTCTACTATGTTTGGTACTACTTTTTTGCTTTTTTCAAAATAACGCATATTTCACTGCAAACCCCTACCCTGACACACCACTATGTTGCTTGCATATGACACCCGAAGTTCAAATATGTGTATTTTTACGTAACACAAAGAGAAAATACGCTAATTATAGAAAACGTTTATATTTTTCTGAAAACGAAATATTATCTTGTCTTCTGATACGGTTAATTTTGCTGCACCCTGTATATATATTTCGATGTCAGAACAAAATATGCTGTTTTCACATTCTACACATCAGGATAGATACGAAAAGCACAAATTAGCAGAAAAATTCTAAAATGATGAAGGTAGTAAGATATATTCTACATGAACGACTTTAACCCTTACCTTTTCGATGAGAACACGTGACGCACACCTTCTGTCAAAAATTGATTCCAATTACCACTGAGTTATTCACTTTTCTTATAATTTTCTTATTTCACGTAAAACTGTTGGTTGGCAACCTTCTGACAATATATCATATGTCAATATGTACATATTGAATTGTTACTAATTGTTGCGTATTATAATCTGTTTTGGTCTATATCTTCCGAACTATTTAACATATTTTCATGAAATAAAGCTCAAATTGCAGTGCAGGCACATCTTCCTTGACACCCCAAACCGGGATCCCTATGGGTGATATCAAGTACCTTATTCTTTACCAATTTTGGTACTACTTTTGTGTTTTTTTTTCAAAATAACGCATATTTCACTGCAAACCCCTTCCCTGACACACCACTATGTTGCTTGCATATGACACCCGAAGTTCAAATATGTGTATTTTTACGTAACACAAAGAGAAAATACCCTAATTATAGAAAACGTTTATATTTTCCTGAAAACGAAATATTATCTTGTCTTCTGCAACGGTTAATTTTGCTGCACCCTGTATATATATTTCGATGTCAGAACAAAATATGCTGTTTTCATCTTCAACACATCAGGATAGATACGAAAGGCACAAATTAGCAGAAAAATTATAAAATGATGAAGTAAGCAAGATATATAATACATGAAGGACTTTAACCCTTACGTTTTCGATGAGAACACGTAACGCACACCTTCTGTCAAAAATTGATTTCAATTACCACTCAGTTATTCACTTTTCTTATAATTTTCTTATTTCACGTAAAACTGTTGGTTGGCAACCTTCTGACAATATATCATATGTCAATACTTACATATTGAATTGTTACGAATTGTTGTGTATTATAATCTGTTTTGGTCTATATCTTCCGAACTATTTAATATATTTTCACGAAATAAAGCTCAAACTGCAGTGCAGGCACATCTATCATAGAGGTCTCAAACCGGGATCCCTATGGTTGATATCAAGTACCTTATTCTCTACTATGTTTGGTAATACTTTTTTGCTTTTTTCAAAATAACGCATATTTCACTGCAAACTCCTACCCTGACACACCACTATGTTGCTTGCATATGACACCCGAAGTTCAAATATGTGTATTTTTACGTAACACAAAGAGAAAATACGCTAATTATAGAAAACGTTTATATTTTCCTGAAAACGAAATAATGTCTTCTGCAACGGTTAATTTTGCTGCACCCTGTATATATATTTTGATGTCAGAACAAAATATGCTGTTTTCACATTCTACACATCAGGATAGATATGAAAGGCACAAATTAGCAGAAAAATTATAAAACGCTGAAGGAGGTAAGATATATCCCACATGAACGACTTTAACCCTTACCTTTTCGATGAGAACACGTGACGCAAACCTTCTGTCAAAAATTGATTCCAATTACCACTGAGTTATTCACTTTTCTTATAATTTTCTTATTTCACGTAAAACTGTTGGTTGGCAACCTTCTGACAATATATCATATGTCAAGAGTTACATATTGAATTGTTACGAATTGTTGTGTATTATAAACTGTTTTGGTTTATATCTTCATAACTCTTTAACATATTTTCACGAAATAAAGCTCAAACTGCAGTGCAGGCACATCTATCATAGAGGTCCCAAACCGGGATCCCTATGGTTGATATCAAGTACCTTATTCTTTACCATTTTTGGTACTACTTTTGTGTTTTTATCAAAATAACGCATATTTCACTGCACACTCCTTCCCTGAAACACCACTATGTTGCTTGCATATGACATCCGAAGTTCAAATATGTGTATTTTTACGTAACACAAAGAGAAAATACCCTAATTATAGAAAACGTTTATACTTTCCTGAAAACGAAATATTATCTTGTCTTCTGCATCGGTTAATTTTGCTGCACGCTGTATATATATTTCGATGTCAGAACAAAATATGCTGTTTTCACATTCTACACATCAGGATAGATACGAAAGGCACAAATAAGCAGAAAAATTATAAAATGATGAAGGTAGTAAGATATATCTTACATGACCGACTTTAACCCTTACCTTTTCGATGAGATCACGTGACGCACACCTTCTGTCAAAAATTGATTCCAATTACCACTGAGTTATTCACTTTTCTTATAATTTTCTTATTTCACGTAAAACTGTTGGTTGGCAACCTTCTGACAATATATCATATGTCAATATGTACATTTTGAATTGTAACTAATTGTTGCGTATTATAATCTGTTTTGGTCTATATCTTCCGAACAATTTAACACATTTTCACGAAATAAAGCTCAAATTGCAGTGCAGGCACACCTTCCTTGACACCCCAAACCGGGATCCCTATGGGTGATATCAAGTACCTTATTCTTTACCAATTTTGGTACTACTTTTGTGTTTTTTTTTCAAAATAACGCATATTTTACTGCAAACCCCTTCCCTGACACACCACTATGTTGCTTGCATATGACACCCGAAGTTCAAATATGTGTATTTTTACGTAACATAAAGAGAAAATACCCTAATTATAGAAAACGTTTATATTTTCCTGAAAACGAAATATTATCTTGTCTTCTGCAACGGTTAATTTTGCTGCACCCTGTATATATATTTCGATGTCAGAACAAAATATGCTGTTTTCATCTTCAACACATCAGGATAGATACGAAAGGCACAAATTAGCAGAAAAATTATAAAATGATGAAGTAAGCAAGATATATAATACATGAAGGACTTTAACCCTTACGTTTTCGATGGGAACACGTGACGTACACCTTCTGTCAAAAATTGATTTCAATTACCACTCAGTTATTCACTTTTCTTATAATTTTTTTTATTTCACGTAAAACTGTTGGTTGGCAACCTTCTGACAATATATCTTATGTCAATACTTACATATTGAATTGTTACGAATTGTTGTGTATTATAATCTCTTTTGGTCTATATCTTCCGAACTATTTAATATGTTTTCACGAAATAAAGCTCAAACTGCAGTGCAGGCACATCTATCATAGAGGTCCCAAACCGGGATCCCTATGGTTGATATCAAGTACCTTATTCTCTACTATGTTTGGTACTACTTTTTTGCTTTTTTCAAAATAACGCATATTTCACTGCAAACCCCTACCCTGACACACCACTATGTTGCTTGCATATGACACCCGAAGTTCAAATATGTGTATTTTTACGTAACACAAATAGAAAATACGCTAATTATAAAAAACGTTTATATTTTTCTGAAAACGAAATATTATCTTGTCTTCTGCAACGGTTAATTTTGCTGCACCCTGTATATATATTTCGATGTCAGAACAAAATATGCTGTTTTCACATTCTACACATCAGGATAGATACGAAAGGCACAAATTAGCAGAAAAATTCTAAAATGATGAAGGTAGTAACATATATCCAACATGAACGACTTTAACCCTTACCTTTTCGATGAGAACACGTGACGCACACCTTCTGTCAAAAATTGATTCCAATTACCACTGAGTTATTCACTTTTCTTCTAATTTTCTTATTTCACGTAAAACTGTTGGTTGGCAACCTTCTGACAATATATCATATGTCAATATTTACATATTGAATTGTTACGAATTGTTGTGTATTATAATCTGTTTTGGTTTATATCTTCATAACTATTTAACATATTTTCACGAAATAAAGCTCAAACTGCAGTGCAGGCACATCTATCATAGAGGTCCCAAACCGGGATCCCTATGGTTGATATCAAGTACCTTATTCTCTACTATGTTTGGTAATACTTTTTTGCTTTTTTCAAAATAACGCATATTTCACTGCAAACTCCTACCCTGACACACCACTATGTTGCTTGCATATGACACCCGAAGTTCAAATATGTGTATTTTTACGTAACACAAAGAGAAAATACGCTAATTATAGAAAACGTTTATATTTTCCTGAAAACGAAATATTATCTTGTCTTCTGCAACGGTTAATTTTGCTGCACCCTGTATATATATTTCGATGTCAGAACAAAATATGCTGTTTTCACATTCTACACATCAGGATAGATACGAAAGGCACAAATTAGCAGAAAAATTATAAAATGATGAAGTAAGCAAGATATATAATACATGAAGGACTTTAACCCTTACCTTTTCAATGAGATCACATGACGCGCACCTTCTTTCAAAAATTGATTCCAATTACCACTGAGTTATTCACTTTTCTTATATATTTTTTTATTTCACGTAAAACTGTCGGTTAGCAACCTTCTGACAATATATCATATGTCAATATGTATATATTGAATTGTTACGAATTGTTGTGTATTATAATCTGTTTTGGTCTATATCTTCCGAACTATTTAACATATTTTCACGAAATAAAGCTCAAACTGCAGTGCAGGCACATCTTTCATAGAGATCCCAAACCGGGATCCCTATGGTTGATATCAAGTACCTTATTCTTTACCATTTTTGGTACTACTTTTGTGTTTTTATCAAAATAACGCATATTTCGCTGCACACCCCTTCTCTGAAACACCACTATGTTGCTTGCATATGACACCCGAAGTTCAAATATGTGTATTTTTACGTAACACAAAGAGAAAATACCCTAATTATAGAAAACGTTTATATTTTTCTGAAAACGAAATATTATCTTGTCTTCTGCAAAGGTTAATTTTGCTGCACCCTGTATATATATATTTCGATGTCAGAACAAAATATGCTGTTTTCACATTCTACACATCAGGATAGATACGAAAGGCACAAATTAGCAGAAAAATTCTAAAATGATGAAGGTAGTAACATATATCCAACATGAACGACTTTAACCCTTACCTTTTCGATGAGAACACGTGACGCACACCTTCTGTCAAAAATTGATTCCAATTACCACTCAGTTATTCACTTTTCTTCTAATTTTCTTATTTCACGTAAAACTGTTGGTTGGCAACCTTCTGAAAATATATCATATTTCAATAGTTACATATTGAATTGTTACGAATTGTTGTGTATTATAATCTGTTTTGGTTTATATCTTCATAACTATTTAACATATTTTCACGAAATAAAGCTCAAACTGCAGAGCAGGCACATCTTTCATAGAGATCCCGAACCGGCATCCCTAAGGTTGATATCAAGTACCTTATTTTTTACAATTTTTGGTACTACTTTTGTGTTTTTATCAAAATAACGCATATTTCACTGCACACCCCTTCCCTGACACACTACTATGTTGCTTGCATATGACACCCGAAGTTAAAAAATGGTATTTTTAGGTAACACAAAGAGAAAATACCCTAATTATAGAAAACGTTTATATTTTCCTGAAAACGAAATATTATCTTGTCTTCTGCATCGGTTAATTTTGCTGCACCCTGTATATATATTTCGATGTCAGAACAAAATATGCTGTTTTCACATTCTACACATAAGGATAGATACGAAAGGCACAAATAAGCAGAAAAATTATAAAATGATGAAGGTAGTAAGATATATCCTACATGACCGACTTTAATCTTTACCTTTTCGATGAGATCACGTGACGCACACCTTCTGTCAAAAATTGATTCCAATTACCACTGAGTTATTCACTTTTCTTATAATTTTCTTATTTCACGTAAAACTATTGGTTGGCAACCTTCTGACAATATATCATATGTCAATAGTAACATATTGAATTGTTAAGAATTGTTGTGTATTATAATCTGTTTTGGTATCTATCTTCATAACTATTTAACATATTTTCACCAAATTCAGCTCAGACTGCAGTGCAGGGACATCTTTCATAGACACCCCAAACCGGAATCCCTATGGTTGATATCAAGTACCTTATTCTTTACCATTTTTGGTACTACTTTTGTGTTTTTTTCAAAATAACGCATATTTCACTGCACACCCCTTCCCTGACACACCACTATGTTGCTTGCATATGACACCCGAAGTTAAAATATGTGTATTTTTACGTAACACAAAGAGAAAATACCCTAATTATAGAAAACGTTTATATTTTCCTGAAAACGAAATATTATCTTGTCTTCAGCAACGGTTAATTTTGCTGCACCCTGTATATATATTTCGATGTCAGAACAAAATATGCTGTTTTCACATTCTACACATCAGGATAGACACGAAAGGCACAAATTAGCAGAAAAATTATAAAATGATGAAGGAGGTAAGATATATCCCACATGAACGACTTTAACCCTTACGTTTTCGATGAAAACACGTGACGCACACCTTCTGTCAAAAAAAGATTCCAATTACCACTCAGTTATTCACTTTTCTTATAATTTTCTTATTTCACGTAAAACTGTTGGTTGGCAACCTTCTGACAATATATCATATGTCAATTCCATATTGAATTGTTACGAATTGTTGTGTATTATAATCTGTTTTGGTCTATATCTTCCGAACTATTTAACATATTTTCACGAAATAAAGCTCAAACTGCAGAGCAGGCACATCTTTCATAGAGATCCCGAACCGGCATCCCTAAGGTTGATATCAAGTACCTTATTTTTTACAATTTTTGGTAATACTTTTTTGCTTTTTTCAAAATAACGCATATTTCACTGCAAACCCCTTTCCTGACACACAACTATGTTGCTTGCATATGACACCCGAAGTTCAAATATGTGTATTTTTACGTAACACAAAGAGTAAATACCCTAATTATAGAAAACGTTTATATTTTCCTGAAAACGAAATATTATCTTGTCTTCTGCAACGGTTAATTTTGCTGCACCCTGTATATATATTTCGATGTCAGAACAAAATATGCTGTTTTCACATTCTACACATCAGGATAGATACGAAAGGCACAAATAAGCAGAAAAATTATAAAATGATGAAGGTAGTAAGATATATCCTACATGACCGACTTTAACCCTTACCTTTTCGATGAGATCACGTGACGCACACCTTCTGTCAAAAATTGATTCCAATTACCACTGAGTTATTCACTTTTCTTATAATTTTCTTATTTCACGTAAAACTATTGGTTGGCAACCTTCTGACAATATATCATATGTCAATAGTTGCATATTGAATTATTACGAATTGTTGTGTATTATAATCTGTTTTGGTATCTATCTTCATAACTATTTAACATATTTTCACGAAATTCAGCTCAAACTGCAGTGCAGGGACATCTTTCATAGACACCTCAAACCGGAATCCCTATGGTTGATATCAAGTACCTTATTCTTTAGCATTTTTGGTACTACTTTTGTGTTTTTTTTTCAAAATAACGCATATTTCACTGCACACCCCTTCCCTGACACACCACTATGTTGCTTGCATATGACACCCGAAGTTCAAATATGTGTATTTTTACGTAACACAAAGAGAAAATACGCTAATTATAGAAAACGTTTATATTTTTCTGAAAACGAAATATTATCTTGTCTTCTGATACGGTTAATTTTGCTGCACCCTGTATATATATTTCGATGTCAGAACAAAATATGCTGTTTTCACATTCTACACATCAGGATAGATACGAAAAGCACAAATTAGCAGAAAAATTCTAAAATGATGAAGGTAGTAAGATATATTCTACATGAACGACTTTAACCCTTACCTTTTCGATGAGAACACGTGACGCACACCTTCTGTCAAAAATTGATTCCAATTACCACTGAGTTATTCACTTTTCTTATAATTTTCTTATTTCACGTAAAACTGTTGGTTGGCAACCTTCTGACAATATATCATATGTCAATATGTACATATTGAATTGTTACTAATTGTTGCGTATTATAATCTGTTTTGGTCTATATCTTCCGAACTATTTAACATATTTTCATGAAATAAAGCTCAAATTGCAGTGCAGGCACATCTTCCTTGACACCCCAAACCGGGATCCCTATGGGTGATATCAAGTACCTTATTCTTTACCAATTTTGGTACTACTTTTGTGTTTTTTTTTCAAAATAACGCATATTTCACTGCAAACCCCTTCCCTGACACACCACTATGTTGCTTGCATATGACACCCGAAGTTCAAATATGTGTATTTTTACGTAACACAAAGAGAAAATACCCTAATTATAGAAAACGTTTATATTTTCCTGAAAACGAAATATTATCTTGTCTTCTGCAACGGTTAATTTTGCTGCACCCTGTATATATATTTCGATGTCAGAACAAAATATGCTGTTTTCATCTTCAACACATCAGGATAGATACGAAAGGCACAAATTAGCAGAAAAATTATAAAATGATGAAGTAAGCAAGATATATAATACATGAAGGACTTTAACCCTTACGTTTTCGATGAGAACACGTAACGCACACCTTCTGTCAAAAATTGATTTCAATTACCACTCAGTTATTCACTTTTCTTATAATTTTCTTATTTCACGTAAAACTGTTGGTTGGCAACCTTCTGACAATATATCATATGTCAATACTTACATATTGAATTGTTACGAATTGTTGTGTATTATAATCTGTTTTGGTCTATATCTTCCGAACTATTTAATATATTTTCACGAAATAAAGCTCAAACTGCAGTGCAGGCACATCTATCATAGAGGTCTCAAACCGGGATCCCTATGGTTGATATCAAGTACCTTATTCTCTACTATGTTTGGTAATACTTTTTTGCTTTTTTCAAAATAACGCATATTTCACTGCAAACTCCTAC
>NW_027656686.1:0-69228 GCF_964235325.1 Thermobia domestica
ATGGCTTTCAAGCGTTTGGAGACTGTTGTTTGATCAACGCCTAATGCTGCTGCAAGTTGTTCCTGCGTTTGACACGAATCCTGCTCGAGCAATGCTGTCAATTCTTAGTCTTGAAATTTTTTTGGCTGTCCAGCTCGCTCTTGGTCTGCCAAGCCGAAATCACCACTTCTAAACCGTGCAAACCACTTCTGACACGTTCGCTCAGCTAGAGCATGGTCACCATACACTTCCACCAAAATACGATGACTTTCAGTCGCACTTTTCTGCATGTTAAAGTAATGCAGCAGGACACCCCGCAAAAACACTTTATCAGGCACAAATTGCGCCATGTTCACTTAACTACAAACTGGTGTTGTTGACGCTTTAATCCACTGCCCTATACTACGAACGATACGCGATGACAGGGGTTTGCAACACATGTGTGGATACACGGAACTGTGGGACGCTCCGTTCGTTGCGCCATCTCTTGTCCACCCGCACGAATTAATTCCTAGACCAAATACTAAAATTATCAATTAAACCGATCATCCTATTTTTAAGAAGAAAATTTGGATATTAGCCTATCAAACAAGAGATGGATTGTTGCTGGTTCCGATTTCTGACATCAAAGTCAAATCAAAGGCCAAATATTTAAAATCTCTCATTCAAATTTCGAGCTTGTGCTTCTACTCCCCGCTAAAGCTGCACTCTTCACGAATTTTTTCCCTCAAAATATCGATTCCGTGATGGGGCTCAGGAAGTCAACACTAACAATTACTTTACTGTTAAGTTACAGATAAGTTGATTCCTATGGGCTACGTTATTCAAATAAAGTAAAACATTAGATTGAAGTTTTTCAGACATTATAAGCGTGGGCAGCAAACTGTACAGCTAAAAGAAAGATAAAAAAATGAAAGGTTAACTTAAAAAAAAAAAAAAACGCTCCAGTTGAAATGCTTATACAGACACGGACAATGGCACGGAGAACCAGTCGTATTAACAAATGCTGAAACAAATCTTCAATTATGTGCTTATTCACCTAGAAATCACCTTCACTAACATGTCTGCTCACTAGGAGCGTATCCCCAGCGTGTACGTTAACATGTACTTACGAGAGAATACCTATATCTCAGATTTTGAGTACACTTTCAAAAGTTCATTTCCGTAAACTTGTAAAAGGCAGTGATTACTATGTTAATTATCACAAATTAAATGCAACTCTTGAGTTGCAAACACACTAACTACTAGGGAATGAAGACTATGTGCTAACAAAGAGTACACTGGAAAATGAAATAACATGTTATAACAAAAATTAAAATAAGATGATAATCAATACAAATGTAGGGGATGAATATGACATGTCCGAACTTCGCCAAGTATGGTGGAAGAAGCTATTTGTTTAATTCTTCTTGGCCAACTGCTAAGAACATTTATAAATCCATATGTGGCTTTGTTATACGCAATTAGTACATTCAAATTCACGAACGATGACGAACTGAAGGGTACGAAGTTACAGTTGCAAGTAACAACCGCAGTCATAATAATATAGCTCAACTAAACAACGTTGAAAATAGTGGTTAATTAGGTCGTAAGTAGAAATAACCAAAATTGAATAGTTTACGTCGATCATTCCAAAGAAATTTGGAGTTATACTGAGCATAGTTGGGGGGGGAGTGAGCATCCCCGGTGGGGATACTTCAGCTGACTTCTTTGGGGTAGAACAAAATGTGATTGAGGGGGAAATCCCCTTTATGCCCCCGGTAATTCGCACCCTGATTAACACAATAATGAAATGTCCGTATTTTAAGAACCACTTAAGAGACTTAAAATTTGATATTTGAACTTTTCATTTAAAATAATTAAACACGTGTTCCAGACTTTATAGTTGTTTTTACGTAGAATGGAAGAAAAAGGAGTAGGGTGGGTCTTTAAAATGTCCATACGAATCGTTCGAATTTCGTGCTAGACCTCGAGTTTACACGAATTCTGTATAAAAGATACAGAAGGAAGAATGCAAAATGTTGATCTCAGTAACGCGCGCATTTGTTAGTATACATCACAGTTACCTATTAATGTAATGTGAACATCTGAAAACACTGCAAATTACGAGATTAATATGGCGTTGGATCAACCTCCACCTTCAGAACATTTCTGATACGACGTAGAATGAAGATTTAATAGTCGTGAATGGTAGCAAGTAGAATATCACACCATTTCGCGTGCAGTGTTTCACTCAGTTCCGCGAGAGAGAATGGAGTCGGAATTCTACACTGGATTCGTGTCTTCAAATCGGATCACAGATATTCAATTATGTTTAGATCCGGGGATTGGGGGTTCAACTTCGTCCTGATGTTCCTCAAACCATGCCACAACAACTCCAGCTATGTGAATGGGCGCATTACCATTGTGAAAAATATGGGATCATTGTCCGGGAACAAGGATCATGGTTTGAAATAAGCTGAATGATTACCCATCTGACCATATAACAAGTTTTCAATCATCAACAGTCGATGTTGCATGCTCGCCGCAACATTAGCGTCTTACTAAAATACAGGGTGAGTCAAAAGTCCTTGGACACTTGCATAAGTTTGAGAATCGACGGGAAAAGTAAAAAGTGATGATGGGAACAGAGGTTTGATGAGGGGCCGCAACTTTTGGAGTGTATGTCATTCATGGCCGCCATCTTCAAATCCACCATTTTGGATTCAAGTCATTTTTTTTAAAATGGGAAGAAGGTGTATGACACATCAAATAACACTAGCTTGAGCTCAGGAATTTAGTGGTGTAATTTGTTTTTTTCTATTTTGTACAGTTTAGAAGTTATTAATGTTCAAAGGTGGGAAATTACCTTGATAGACCTACTGAATGCTACAACACATGTTCTATGTGTTGTCCATCCCGTGCAATGCACAACTGTGGTCGCCGCAACCACTCTGACTGCATATGGAGGAGAATATCTCCTGAAATTTGGTCACAGGCTTGTTGGATGCGTTCCTCCAGGTGTCTCAAATCACGGATTGTCTCACCATACACTATCTGCTTAAGATGTCCTCATAGATAAAAATCAAGGGGCGTTAAGTCAGGGTATCTGGGCGGCCACTCCATTGGACCACGGTGACCAATCCACTTCCCTGGCAGTTGTTCATCCAACCATTCACGGATACCAAGTCCATAGTGTGGAGGGGCTCCATCGTGCTGAAAATAAGATGGGAAAATTCCGTCAGCGTTCAGTGTGGCAGGGAACACAAGGTCCTGCAACAGCATCAGATACTGTGGTGCAGTTAAGGTGTTGTAAATGAAAAATGGCCCAATGATGCGGGTGCCACACCACACCATCACCTTCGCTGGATTATGTTCTCGACTCGGATCAACCCAGTTCGGATTTACGTCACACCAGTATCGACAATTATGCCTATTAACTCCCCGTTCAAAGTGAAATACGCCTCGTCGCTGAACAATATGCCCTTGGCAAACGCAGGATCCAGTTCGTGTTGTTCAGTAGCCCACATGCAGAACTCCAACCGGCGATCAGGCTCATCCTCGTTCAGTTTATGTTGCATGTGCAGCTTGTAAGGATGCTACTGATTGGCGTGCAATATCCGGACAACGGAGGATTGGCTTATTGCACATGCTAGGGACACACGACGGGTACTTCGTTTAGAACTTTTCACAAACGACGCAACAACCACCGTTGCAGTTTCCTCATTGGTGGCAGTCTTTGATCGCCCACTACGTGCCCTATCTTGAACAGAGCTCGTATCCCAGAATTTGGTGATCACGTGAGCCACCGTGCTGTGCGATATCGGTTCTCTGTCTGGGTGCCGTCTGTTGTAGTCAGCTGCTATTGTTCGGTAGCTGCGTTCCCTTGATATAAGGATTATTTCGATCTTCTGTTCACGTGTCAGACCCATTTTGGATCACCTAGAACAAAGAAAGAACTGGATCAGTACCAAGGTAATTTCCCACCTTTGAACATTAATAACTTCTAAACTGTAGAAGATAGGAATTTAGTGGTGTAATTTGTTTTTTTCTGAGCTCAAGCTAGTGTTATCTGTCATATACCCCCTTCCCATTTAAAAAAAATGGACTTGAATCCAAAATTGCGGATTTCAAGATGGCGGCCATGAATGACATACACTCCAAAAGTTGCGGCCCCTCATCAAACCTCTGTTCCCATCATCACTTTTTACTTTTCTCGTCGATTTTCAAACTTATGCAGGTGTCCAAGGACTTTTGACTCACCTTGTATTATTGTACCTTATTCCTTATCACGATATTTAATGAGTTCCACTAGCAATGGTTGCCCGTCTGCATAAATTGAGAAGTTTTCATACGCTACAATTTTCATCTCAATGCAGTAGTTACTGTATATGTTTCAATACTGTCAATCAATTGCGGTCTTCTTCTTCCACTTCTACTCCTTCACTCTATCATATCTTCTGTCAGTTCTTCAGTATTCAATTTTTCCAACAATGTTTTGACTAGTTGTTTTCTTTTTAATTACCTCTAATATTGCCCTTTTCATAATATTTGCTTCCATTTCCGTTTCAACTCATTTAATTTTCTCCATGTTACACCCTTCCACATCATTATAAGCTCTAGTCATTTTCCATCGCTTCTGCGTAATGTCCATATTTCTGCTCTGTAATCTGTTTTAGAATCTGGAGGGCAGAAATATATATATATATATATATATATATATATATATATATATATATATATATATATATATATATATATATATATAGAGAGAGAGAGAGAGAGAGAGAGAGAGAGAGAGAGAGAGAGAGTTGTAGGTAACTCCACCGACAAACTTTGGGAGGTGATTCCTTATATGAAATGAAAGAAAAAAGTTCTATTAAACATGGGACGAAAACGTCTCCTTTCAGAGTTATGAATCACCGAAAATTAACGTTTCGAAACGCTCTGCCTTAGAAACTACAGGACCGATCCTAAGCGGTTTAAGGAATTACAAAGGAACTGGTATGGGAACTATCTAAATATCCATGTTTTACCATCCTCCGTTATCGGCGAAACGAACTGTAAAAAGGAAATTGAGGTATAGGGATAGTCCTTTAGATACTAATAACTCATGTCGTTTTCGAGACGAGACGAGAAACATGATCATTCTTATGTCATTTTCGAAACGAAACGAGAAATATGATAATTCTCATGTCGTTTTCGAGACGAGACGAAACAAGAAACATGATAACCCTCATATCGTTTTACAGACAAGACTAAAAACATTACAATTCTCATGTTTCCGAAACAAAACGAGAAACATAATAATTCTCACGTCGTTTGGGAGGGAGACGAAACGAGAAACATCATAATTCTCATGTCGTTTTTAAAATGAAACGAAACGAGAAACGTGATAATTCACATGTCGTTTTCAAAACGAAACGATACGAGAAACATGATAATTCTCATGTCGTTTTCGAGACGAGACGAAAACAGTATGATTCTCATGTCATTTCGAGACGAAACGAGAAACGTGACAATTCTCGTGTCGTTTTCGAAGCGAGACGAGAAGCGTGACAATTCTCATCTCGTTTTCGAGACGAGAAATTTCATGGCTCTCATGAGCAACACTAGATCACCCAAGTTTCAGATCTGAAATACTGTTTTAGCGTTACATGATTCATACAGATGTTGCTCGATTATCTTTCGTCTCAAATAATGACATGATGAAAAATCATGTGTTGGCAACAACAGAAAAAATGCGTGCCACGTAAAAGATCTGTTGTGGAAGTTCAGGTGGACCAGATTTATCTTCCTCTGAGATCAGTTAACTCTTCTCTGTATATTAGTCTATATATGGAATTCATAGATGCCAGGGTAAACAATGTAGTTATATATATTATTTTTCATTAGTGTCCTTTTTTGATGCAGTTACATAATTTTCCTATTGAAGATTCTTTCTTCTCTGACTCGCCTACTTATCTTCTGTTGTTAACCAAGGCAAACTTTTTGTTATTAATTTCTGTTGTGTAATTTATGAACACCTGTTTATCTTACATTAATAATTCAGAATCAAATAACAAAATACAAATAACGTACTTCTGTCTCTTAATCTGGATAAAATCAATAACTTACTTGTTCAGAACTTTCCATGAAATATATGATAGTGCGTTAAAATACTCGTGATAATTTAAAACGAGTCAAATAATGCTTTTCGTATTATAGAGCTTAACAAGCTTATGTCACGAATGTGCTTCATTTGATCTGATTACGCTGTAATACATATTGAATTTCGTAGAAACATAGTACTACATTTATATTTTTAAGTTTTTCACTAGAGCCGCATCACTGTAATCAAACCTGAAATGAAAAAGTTACTTCATTTTAGTTACCAATGAGTATCATAAGGCTTTTGTACAGAAATATAAACAGCAAATTTTTATGCTTGGTGTGTGAATTTAAAACCTCAGAAAGTTCATCGGCAAAGAAATGAAATACGGCAGTGGATCCTATCATGTACCAAACCAATTCAAAATGGATATTATCGTTATTTATTTCTTATCCTAGGTCTGTTGATTCATTGATTGGACTTCAGTGTTGCGAGTGTTTAAAATAAGGTTTTCTCATCTTATTACGATTCTCCAAAAATGTTTTTAGTTTTGTCTCGGAAAATTTATCGTTTCGTTTTGTAAATTTCTATTCAAAATTTATGTCTTGTTTTATTTCTTCGTTACATCTAGAAGTTATCAGAATCCTTAGCCACATTGCCACGTTAAATGAATCTTGTAGCTGTCATAAAAAGAACTTTCAACCCGATCTTTCTATTTACTCTTTACATGTTACAACTTCTTGAAGGCAAGAAAGGTATTTCCACCCATGCAGCACTGTACTCTAGTGGACAAACAGTGAACCTCCTCATTAAAAACGTGTATTTTGACGCACTTCCCCTCCCTGTCCAAAAGAATCCGTTGTTTCCAAAGCGGCGAAACTGTTTTTTCTTTTATGTCAGCGGGAGGGCGATAGCAGGTAGCAAGCAAGACGTCCCAAAAAGTTGCGCATCCTTCAACTCCTTGCAAGATGGGAAAAATGTTTTATGACCCTTTCAAGACTATGTGTACACGGTGAAATATGGTAGGGTTTCAAGATTTTTTTAATGACAGCTACAAGTTCTAACGTGTCAATGTGGCTTTTCACATCATAAGAGGTCCACGAAGAGTGTGGTATGACAGCATTTAAATCATATTTATTGTTAGAATGTATTGTGTAACTTCGTATCTTTAAACGTTGATACAAAACTGTTCAACAAATTTTGATCGAAAGTGTGTAAATTCTTTGAAAGTGCGATTTTTACGTTCATTTAAGCATAATATGAAAGGAAATGATAATAGAAGAATTTTCTTAGCTCAGGTTGTGAAAAAAACGCCGTTGTACAACAGTAGCTGTATATATACAAATGTATTAATATTTATAGAACATTTAAGCAAAATCCTTGTAAAAACCTACATTTCACTTCTTTTTTTATCTATTTCACTGTGATGTGATAAGCTGGAGAGTTAAGAAGTACCCTAACCTATTGCTTTTTTATACCCTTGTACTTTCTTTTCAAAATTGCGCAAATACCAGTTTCACAGCGATACAGAAAATAAAGTAACCGTGGTCAAGTTAAACATTAACAATTCCGTAATAAAAATCAGTATTAACATCAAAACATGAAAAATATGTACAAATATCTTTTTGTGCAAGAACTACACTGTAATGTAGACACTAGTTTCAAGTGATCCCTTGTACAGGATTATGTTTATTTTATTTTGAGCGTCTTCGCTTGGCTTGCCTTTTGTAGGTTACATCTGGGGCATCCATTGCAATAGTCCAACAGTAGTCGGCCAATATGTTTGAACTCCACTTTCCCTCATATCTCTTCTCCATGGCTGCAATATCTTGATGGAAACGCTCACCATGTTCGTCACTTACTGCTCCACAATCTTCGGGAAAGAAGTCTAAATGTGAATGAAGAAAGTGGAGTTTCAGAGACATATTGCAACCAAGATTTTCGTAGCACAATAACAACTTTGCTACCAGTTGTTTGTAATTTGTTGCTCGGTGTCTTCCCAAGAACTGTGAACAAACACTCTTCAAGCTTTCCCACGCAGCTTTCTCCTCACCTTGGATAATTTCGTCGAACTTGTGATCTTTGAATAGTTGCCTAATCTGTGGCCCTATGAAAACACCCTCTTTAACTTTGGCATCACTTAATCGAGGGAATTGTCCTCTTAGGTACTTATAGGCCTCATCCTCTTGGTTCATGCTCTTAACAAAACTTTTCATAAGACCTAATTTAATATGTAGAAGGGGAAGCAAAATTCGGTTACGATCTACCAGTGGTTCATGCTGGACATTTTTCACTCCCGGCTGAAGAGTTTCTCTTGTACTCCAATCACTTTTGCGGTAATGAGATCCACGATCTCTACTGTCCCATTCACATATAAAGCAACAATACTTTGTATACCCTAACTGCATACCTAGCAACAGTGCTATTACTTCAAGGTCACCACAAATGAGCCACTAAAAATCGTAATATTTAATGGCTTGAAGTAAACGTTTCAAGTTTTCATAAGATTCCTTCATATGAACTGTGTAACCTACAGGAATTGAAGGAAGTTCATTTCCAATATGTAAAAGCACTGCCTTTAAACTCACCTTGGACGAATCTATAAAGAGTCTCCACTCCGTAGGTTCGTAATTAATTTTAAGTGCCCTCATGAGACCCTTTACATCTGTACATGCCACAAGTGTGTCTTCCATAGTAAAAATGAAGTGAACATCTTCTCCCTATTCCGATACACTGAAATATTTACTTTTTCCTGCAATAAATTCCATTGCTTTAAGCGTGACGCTAAAATTTCGGCTTTGCTTTTCGAGAGGTCCAAGTCTCTGATTAGATCACTTAGTTCCTCTTGAGTAAGTCTATGTGGTTCACATGGAGGTTCTTCTACAACAAACGTAGGGTCCTTCGAAGTACTTGATTCAGGAGCTTCAACTTCTTGATCATCATCAGAAAAAAGATCGTATTCTTTAGGTGGGTCAGGAACAGGTAGTCCTTCTCCATGTGGAACAGGGTGCATTGCAGAAGGAATGTTAGGATAGATCAAGGCCCGCTTCTTCTTCGTGGAAATTCCCTTCTTGACGTAAGAAACCATACAAAAATAACAGTCTCTGATGTGGTCGCTTGGCTCCCTCCAAATCATGGGCACTGCAAAAGGCATTGAGCGCCCCTTCCCATTAATCCAATTTCTTAGATTGCCGGCACAAGTGTTACACACAATGTGGGGTGCCCAAGATTTATCTTGGTCTCCAATTTTACAACCAAAGTAATATTGATAGGCTTTTCTTATTAGTGGTGTTATAGTCTGCTTTTGTGAGGAAAATGTCACTTCCCCACACACGTAGCAGAAGCTATCCGCACTGTTTACACAATTTCGCGGCATTTTTGTTTATTGAAATCCTCAAAATGTCACTTGAAATAGTTCCGACAACTATTTAAAAATATACATTCGAAATACCAGTATTTTTGCGTACTTGTAGTTGTATTTTTATGTCCTGCACTACACAAACGTCACACCCAAAACGCTGATAACTGCACTAAACCTGTCTTTTCTAACAATAGCAGAACACTACTGAGATAAGGAACACAATGAAACGAAACGTTCATATAGTTTCTCCAGTGTTGCCGGATCAGTGTAACAATTTACCCCAAACGAAGCGAATATATTTATTTTTAAAGCGTTATTATTAGACATGCATGTAAAACAAAAAGTAGAGCTAATATTCGAAAATAACTTTCAAATTCGTGATCAGCACCACAAAATCAATAAGAATTAGCTGATTTTGTTCAATTTACATTTTCGTTGTTGAACAGTGTTGCTCCTCATTGTATTCGTAAAATATTTTTATCAATTTGTACTTTGTATACTATGAATAAAGTAAGACCAAAAGAGCCTTTCATGGACCCGAGCCCGGGGCGGCATATTTAAAAATCGAGATTGAGGTTTGGTAAGCGAAAAATAGAAGCTCTGCATGAGAGACAAATTTGAGGGAGATCTATTCAGAAAACAATGATTGTACTATTGCGCGACCAAGTTTTTACCATTACGACGCTACTGGTGCTACGAGAAGCTGAGGTTGTTCCTTATTGGATGCCAACTTAAAACTACAATGTTTTGTCTTTTCTCAGGGTTTGCGTTGTATTTGATCACACATAGCTAAATACAAAAAATACAGAGGGAGAGGGGCGCAAGATTTTCTTGGAATTGAGAGTGTAGGGGGGTGGCAAACATGTTAAATACGACTCTAATTGCGCGTAAAATATTATGCTTCAGTACCTCATCCTCTTCCCTTAATAATTGTTCTCTGTTTCATATATACATCTTGAAAATGTCACCCTCTTTTAGGTATATTTAGTGGGTGAATACTTTGAAAATATATATAATATAAATAAATCTATTCCTTAAAATTGGACATCTGACCCCTCCCGAACGAATTTGTCGGGACAGAGGAACAGTAAACTCAAAACCGATGACAATACTGGAAAACCGGCACATATGGCAATCATGTCTTCGATGTTTCTCGCGATTTGATTTGTATCGTACGATCTGTTTGCCCTAAATATTACGGTGCTTCAGATTTGGTGGTAACTAATACATAATTCATTGAATTGTCCATACATATTCAGTTTAAACGAAAACTGTTATTCATATGGGAAAATAAATTTAGTTAACGAGGACGATAAAATGCATCAAATAATTATTTGAGTGCCATTAGTAAGTGTCACGTTTATTGGATACAACACCATTTTTCTGTTCAACGTTTAGTGGGTTTTATAAAGCTTTAAAGTGGATAAAATTAAATTGGATTGCTGGATCAACACACTAACTTTCTTACATAAATATATTGTTTAGATGTTTTTCTTGGCCATTCAGAAACAATTCTTTTCTACTATCAAAATTGATCTTAAGCTCTGATCTTTGCTCTGGTTATAAGAGTCGTTACGGAATGTAGTGCCTATTGTAGATAGATGGTCAACTTTCTCGGCTTCGGTGTAAAACATTCGGGATTCTACCAATCAGATACTCATGATTTGGATCTTGTGTTCATTCATATGCCCTCCTCTTGCATCATCTCGACGCTAAAAAGAGATATTCAGTTCCAAACTAAATACATAACTAATGGTTCATACGTAATTGCGTCCCTCTTGGTTCGCAATTTCCTTTCAGGAGTATTTTAGAATAACTGCAACGGTGCGTCTTCTTACTTCGAAACAATAGGTTTTAAGCCTCTTAAAAAACTAGGAACTGAATGATTAGATCTGTCTTGTTCTAAGCACGTGAATTGAAAGCTATACGTGCGTGGAGAATGGCGGAGTTGCGTTTAAGAAGTCTCTGCATAAGTAGATGCTGCATTTTGTGAAGTATGGAGCAAAAACTGCGGCCAGTGGTACGTGATTTCACGCCTGGTGTAATCAAACAGCACTTTCACGTGACGTTGGATATAATAAAATGGTTCGCTCTTGGGTGGCAAGTTCCGGAAAGCACCTGATTTGTAGCAGCTTTCATGCACATTAAGATAAAACCTTTTGATATACAACATTAAAATATCGTGAAAACTCTTCTCATAATAAATAATTTGAATAGCGGAACTTAACGCCCTTGATAAAATATAGTCTATTCTGGCATTGTTGTATATATGGTTAACTCTTTTGTAAAGATCGAGAATTTGCAAGTGCAAACATTGTAAAACGTCGTAATAGTTTCAAGGTAAAAAAAAAAAAAAATTAAAAAATACCAGCGGGAGGGGATGCGTCTAGTATCTTGAAAACAGTTAAGTAACATAATTCAGCTCAACACGTCTTTAACAAGCAAGGCTCAAATTAATATCGTTAGCAGGCTTAATATAGTAAGCTATTCCTTTAATTCTTTTCTGTTGACTTTGCGATACATAACATTGTTCAATGACTTAAAAGTTATATACAGTGGTAGTTTGTTTTTTATATCATTTAGTTAGTAACCCATTGCTTTCGCTTCTTTTAAAACAAAACAACCCATTGCTTTCGCTTCTTTAAAAATGACACTTCTTTTGATCTTATTTTAAAGATGAGGACATGTTGGTTCTGCCTTAGAGCACTTACCTCCGGTGCGTGAGGTTCCTGGTTCGATCTACGGCCAAGTAAGCTTGTGATGGACAACACCGTCTCCGTGGGTTTTCTCGGGTTACTCCCGTTTCTTTCCACATTCTATTCCTACTGATGCTTTCATAATTCGTATGCCTTAGCCTAAAAGTCATAGTCGTGGCGTTAAGCTCAGATGTTTTGGAAGTGTTATTTTAAGCATGAAAAAAGAAGGGTAATCATTAATATCTCTACGAGGATAAATGCTCGTTCTTCGCACGGGGAGAGTAGGTTTATGGAAAATATTTGAATCTCCTTCCTCCTTAGGATATGCATTTCAGTGAAAGTGTAATGATAAAAATCCATAACCCTAGGGACACCAACAGGGGGGCGTCTGGGGCCCACAGGATAAAGGTCATTATTTCTCACGGAAAATAATTTATCTTGTCTGATATCAACTTGGGATGTCTAAGACATCATATATTTTTATTCCCTTATTATTAGTATTTTTCTAAGTACAGCGTTGCCAACTATATGTGTGTAATTGTTTAAGTTACCATTTTTTTAATTATGTCAGTAACTATGACCTATTTATTTTATTTGTTTTTGTAGAAAAACTATCAAACAGATCAACTGCAACTTAGTACAGTGTAGTATGTGCATAAAGGCGGATTCTAAAAACATTTCGGTGGTGGTGCTGTAAAGTAGAGTAGAATGAGGAAGAATGGAGTATACGGTGTACTTCAGTATTCCAATGAATTCAGGATTAATCTTATATAGGATTCATCCCGGTTATCCTTGGAATGGCGAAATTCGTTCAAATTTTGTTTCCGCGAAAAGCTAGATAGTGTGAGGGATGTTCATTGGACACTATAAGGGATGTCACCAGAGAAGCAGTGTTGCCAACACAAGTTACAATTTTTCTAGTAGTACCACGTCAGGCTTTTGCACCTATCTAATGAACATGTAAAACGTAAGCAAACAAACTACGACTTGTCTGCCAGTTTTGTAAACTAACACCACAACAACATCTTGAACACAACATGGAATTCATTGCAAGAAACGTACCATTGCTTCCATTTGCATTATCAAATAAAATGTTTAAATCACTGTCTTTCAGAATCAAAATCTGACAGGGTTATTTCTACCTTGCTATATTCGACCACACTACCTTCTATGTCAGATTCATTTAAAAGTTCTTTAAGTTCTTTCTCAATTGAATTTTGGCGAACAACACGATTTTCCATTGTTCCAATGCTGCTGCAGATTCCCACATACAGTCAGTCACAAAATAACGAACTGAGAATTTCCTATGAAATATGCTCCTTCAGTTAGTGTTGCAGGCTGCTGCTTGCAGATTCTGTGATTAAAAATACTTGATTAGACCAGAGGTGCAACAGCATAGTTCTTTCCAATCACTAATGAAACTTGATTCTCTCTCATATAATATATATATATATATATATATATATATATATATATATATATATATATATATATATATATATATATATATATATATATATATATATATATATATGTGTGTGTGTGTGTGTGTGTGAGAGAGAGAGAGAGAGAGAGAGAGATTATAAGATAAAGTGTCATATTTAGGTGTTAGGAGGTTTGAAGGAATAAACTAATAGAAAATAATGTATTTAGATGCCAAAAAAATCAGAAAAAATGTATGTACTAAATTTTTATAATACGGTGTTGGCAATACTGCACCAGAAAAATAGCTTAGTGCCCCTACATGTTGTAATACCAAAATTGTTTCAAAGCAAAATAAAATAAATAACCAAATACTGGAATATAACATTTAGCGTATGCGGTGACTAGCCTCTTAGTACTACCAAAGGGGGAAGGGGGCTCTGAGGCCCACAGCACTTTCTTTATTTATAAATAGAAAAATAAAACACTAAAAACTAAGCAAGTACGTTTTATGATAAATGGGGTCAAGCTTGACAATATCTTTTTTTTCAGATTTTTTATGCAATTAGAAATGTTACAAAATGTAACAAAAATAACTTGTGGACCTCCGACCCCCCCCCCCCTGGTGTGTCTAGGTATAAGATACTGTACTTTTTAATAAACTTTGAAACAACCTCTCTTCCTAGAATACACTATTTAATCAAAGCAACATTATAAACATCCAGCTTGAAATTGGTAATAATAATGTTCCAAAAGTAATTTCAAACGAATCAGCCGATTTCCCGATCATGATAACCATGGATTTGACACTAACCTTGGCCATTTTGAACATTTTATTTTTACTCCTTCTCATCCCTCTTGCCGATGGGGACCGAACTTGGGCTTATTGGAATGTCACTATTTATCTCAGAGTTCCCAAAACTATGAATTCGACACTAATATCAGTCGAATAACCCTTAAGGGGTCTTATCCTTACAGTATTTCTTCCACATTGTAAGTCATACGTGTATTAAATTCGATTGAAGTTGTTCCAGGCATTTCAGAGTTATGCGTAAATATACACACATTTATCCATCCATCCATTAATATACAAAATGTATGACGCTGCCATTATCTGAATTTACAGTAAAAAAATAATTTTAGTTCGATCTTAAGGCAGTTTGAGACTAACTTGCCAGTCAAGAGGTATAATGATTAAGACCCCCATAAAGTAAAGATGCATAGAGGAATATAACTTTGCTTTTTAAATATCATTTATGAATATAGTAAAAGGCTAACTTGTCCAATATGCAGGATGTAATTATTTTGCATTGGTACACTATTCTTTTCTTTACTGTAGAGCTATCTATAACGTATATATATATACAGGGCCGGATCCAGGATTTTACGAAGGGGGTGCACCAAATAATAGCCAGTATATTTGAATTAAATTTGAGTTTTTAAATGCCTTTAAGCATCTGTGGTGGGAATGAGGAGTTGCCATGGAAATGCTAAGTATCTGCTCTCGATGAATCCTTTTCCTTCAATCTTCAGAAAATTTACTGAAACTATTGATTTTTCAAAACTCACTGCTAACTTCTTACTTTAGGTAGTGTATATTTACAATGAAGGGGGGTGCACGTGCACCTTTGCACTTCCCTAAATCCGACCCTGTATATATATATAGAGGAAAGTACCTAAATATGGAATACCGAACCATTTTTTGGCAACTGTAGCTCACCTTACACGTTTCTACATATGAAAAAATTTGTGTGCATTCTATACATATATGGTAATAACTTCTGCCATTTCAAGTCAATCAATAATAAAAAAGAGACCCCAAAAATAAACGAAAATCAAAATAGTACAAAATCGTTACTCGTAAAAAAGTGCTCTAAATATGGAATACCATAGACAACTCTCATGAAATATACCAGAATGTTCTACATGCTTCTAATATAGGTATGCTAAGTATAACAAAGAAAGTTGACAATAGAAATATTTTAATTACATGATATAAAGATTTAAATAGTTCCAAAAATCATTTGAAAAATGCAAAAAATGTAGTAAATGAGCTGTAAAGTTACAAAAAAGAAGCATAGAAGCAAAATTTGCAAAGAGACATTTATATCTTAGCAGAGTTGTAAAGTTAGGTAAAAAAAAAATATATTAGATACGCTGCCTAGTGTTAGATATGATGTAAAATATCCAGTGAGAAATCTATGTCTATTTGTAGAAGTCACAGATATAAACACCTTCGTCATATCCAGCACATTCATTGTGAACCCAGGATTGGCACATCATACACATCACCCACTTTTCACCGCCTTTATCTTCAGAAAATTTTGATAAGCAGAAGAGGCACTCAGTATTTTCTCCTGTCTCTGATTGATCATTATCGGGAATGCTACTAAACGTTGATGAGTGATCATCATATGCGCTGATGGACATAGATGTTTTGGAATCTGAAGTTTCACTTTGGGGACGACTGTCATCACATTTGTTTCGTAACGTACTTTTCGTGCCTTTCTTAGTTTTACCTTTTCTTCTGTTTCATTGTTCTGTTTCTTACCTTTGTTTTTTGCACTGTTCCTCATTTTTAATTTTTTTTCCGCTATCGACAGCTTTCACAGACTTCTCTAACTGATTTTTGTAATGTGATGAAGTAATTATGACTGCAGAGCCAGCCTTTCTTCCTCGACTGCCTTCCCTCTTCTTCAGTGCGGGCACTGGTGATATTTGCAATGGAGTTATACTGCTGCCATATGATCCACTTCCTGAAGCTTGAATTGCCATTGGACAAGCAGAGGTAGTAGAAAGGTTGTCTGAAATACATGAGGGAGAAGTGTTTGGTATGATTGATGTAGAAGGAAGAGGGAGTCCAGATGAAGGTTGAGAGTCTAGTGGTGGTATAGGAGGGGAACAGAGATCTCGTGAAGGTTCAAAGCCAGGTACTGATCTATGTTGTTGTGCGTGCTTTGCTTCAAGAAAGTCACTATCATTGAAAATGTGGGGATTGAGGGGCCAAATTCCCGTCGTTCTAAAACCATTAATGGAGTTTGAAGCAGTTTGTGCTCTCACGTACGCTTTTCCAAAGAGTTCTGCTACCTCAAATGCAGAGAGAGGCCGCACACAACCGTCTTTTGTCTTAACAGTTCTCATCCAAACCCTGATCTCTTCACTGTAGTACGTTTTTAAGGGACTCATGAAGCTTCTGTCAAAAGGCTGCAGTATGTGCGATGAATGTGGAGGAATACAAAGTATGGAAACATTATTGCTTCTCGCCAAATATAAAACTTCTAAGTTCCTTGAGAGGGCATAATGGCCATCAAGAATGAGCAACACTGGAGATTTTTAGATGGCTTTGTGTGTTTAATAAAATGTCTGAACCATTCAGTGAAGAGATTACTCTGTACCCACCCAGAAGGTTGACACGCTCCAATAGATCCTTCAGGAGCACCGCGCATGAGGTGATTTGACCACTTTTTCCTTGGAAATATTAGCATGGGAGGAACACAAATATCCGTGGCACCCATACACGTTATTACGGTAACTAAAGAGCCTCGTTCTGCAGAGCTAACTGCGCCTATTTGACGTTTTCTTTTGTGTGCAAGAACTTGAGGAATTTTTGACGGAACGGCAGTCAGGCCTGTCTCATCAACGTTAAATATGCGATCAACAGAAGTGTTCTTATTATCAACCTCCGATTGCAAAAAGGTCAAAGAAGTGGGTCACTTTATCTTTACAAATGCCAACGGTTCGATTGTATGAGGTTTGTGTCGGTTTGGTGAAAGAAAGTTTTCCCTTGTGTCTCTTCATAAACAATTTCAGCCAAGTCTTTCCTGTAAACTCGTGGCACTTTGAAAATGAGTATGCAAGTTCATTTTGTTTGGCTAATTGATATGCCATAGTTCGCACATCCCTCGGAGTAAGGCTAAAAAATCTGTCTTCCATTACTAACAGGTACTGGACCAGTTCCTCCTCCATTTCCGGTGTTAGAATTGGTTTTCTTCCTAGCTTCTTCAGGACTCAATTTAGATGACGCCAAGCGAAAAAGTGTTGTCTGAGGTACATTATATATTTTAGCCGCCTTCAAAAATCCCATTTTCTTCTTCCTCACATCTGAATTGCACTCCTCATTGCGTTGTGATCCCAAGTCTTTCGCTGTTTATTCATCTGGGAAACGAAACAAAAAGGTTGCATAAGACTCTAAATATGGAATACTATTCCATATTTAAAACCTTATGGTATTCCATATTGCAAGCCTCGCCATGTTTGTTTTCATAAACACAAAAATGGTACTTAGCCTAGGTACAAAATAATCTAACTTGCATAGCCTATAGATAGAAAACACCAACTTTCCGCGTGATTCATTGTCAACAATTTCAAATTACAATGTAACTAAGAAAATTACTTCTGAAACACTCACCTTCGATAATCAACAATTGCGAACATCCACTCCTTGAAGTATTACGTGCAACAAACTGCTTACTTCACCACAAACTGACCAGAAACGCATGACAGGATACATAATCAAGCGTTTCCGGGCACCTTCACGAAAGTGCACCACCTACCATGGTAGATACGGTGGTATTCCATATTCTCAACCCTATTCCATATTTAGGCACTTTCCTCTATATATATATATATATATATATATATATATATATATATATATATATATATATATATATATATATATATATATATATATATATATAGTGGGGATCCAAAATATGATCAAGGGGGGCTAAAAACCATAGTTTGCAGCTTTATCCAGTATATACCTGAGCATCAAGGGGCTGTAGCCCCCTTGGATGCGCGCCTTGTATATATATATATATATATATATATATATATATATATATATAGTGTAATTTCGGCAAATAACGTTACCAATTCAACATATTGTTCTGGTATTCAAGTGTTTTTATATCTAGAACCGTGGAAATTACACGGAAAAGGGAGTGAACCATTAGCTATAATACAATAAGAAAACAAAGATCCTATACATATTATATCGAGCAGAATGTACTGAAAATCAGAGTGAATATGAGATGGCGTTATTACCAGACGTGTCGGCAAATAACTCCACTTGGTTCTCAACAACGGAAAGGTGTTAGAATCGTAACAAAATACATTTTGAACAAACAATATATTCTTGGCAATGTGCCACTTGCTTTGCTAGTACACAAATCTCATAGTTATAGTACATATCGTTATCAGATAACTTTTGTGATGATTGCAAATCCCTTAACAAGATAGCTGCAGTCACATGGAGAACTACTCGTCGAGTCAGACAACAATGCACAACCAGCGTCACACAATGTATATAAGTCACATTTAACAATGCTGCCAGAATCATACGATTCCAGAAACCAAATTGCATTCGATACACTAAATGCACGTTTCAATCTCTGGGATCATAGTAATACCCTCTACAGTCCCCCACAGAACATGTCTCTATCATTCCTCTTTCTAGAGGATTCTTGTTTTTTCGTGCCGGAAGAAGTGGAAGGGCCAGCTGTTGCAAAAAGATCTGGTGTTACCAATAATCATCTGATAGTTAGAGAACGCCCCCTGGAATGTGATTTGCTCATAGTTATTTTAGATGTAGGCAAAAGCTCGTGGATGGAGTGGGCACTCGGTGGTGATGAAGGAGAGATGGAGACTGATAATTGTGCTTGGGGTGTTGGTGGAGGTTGCTCTTGCTCTGAGACATCACTTGAGGCAAAAGCAACATCGAGAATACCATTTCTGTTAAAAGGATGGATATATGTAACGCTGAAGCATGAAATTGCGTTCTAAGGTGTGGCTGAACGGAACCATGCCTCTGAAAAGCGTTTGGAAACTGTAGCTTCCCAAGTGTTCTTCCGGGGTATGTTCGTCGATAACTGTTAACTTCCTTAAGCCAGTACACATATAACGATTTGAAGAAGCTCTTGTCGAGCTGTTGAAATTTGTAGGTGCAATGTGCATGCAAGCTCAGCAATTGAATATCCATGCTTTCAGCAGCATTTAAAATGGTACTATCAAGATAACTGGGATGACCACCTACAATAAGTAGTGCACTGCCAGGGATCCGTTGTTTGTTGAAATGTTCCAGAAATGTGCGAATCCTTCCTTTGTAACATAGCCTTTAGGTGTCATTGCATAGGTGCTACCTGGAGAAAGATCATAACCAAACTTTTTTTTTTTTAATTATTATTTTGTACTTTCCCTTGTATAACACCATTATTGGAGAGATCCAATTTGAACCTGATGTATCCGTACACGCAATAACTCTCACAATTTTGCTTTTTCCACCATGTGGCATTATGTACTCGTTTGCTCCCTGCTGTTGTAGGTTAATTGTAACCCAGTTTTATCTGCATTTTAAATAAGTTCAAGATTGTCACGTAAGTTCATAGCATCAAGTGTATTTTCGAGTAGCATAGAACATACGTTTACTATAGTTCTGTTGAAACTCATGACTCTACCACAGCTCAAATTTTCCAATCTGGGTGTCTTGCTATGAACGCATAAAACCAGTTCTTTCCGGCTCTATCACTACGAAATGACTTAGTTATGGCGTTCTCATCACATATTCTGTACGCGGCCTCACAAACATCTTTTCTAGTTAAACCAATCCAACTGACTGTAAACGAAGTATTATCTGTTTTAATTCTTCCAGTTCCTGTGACAATACAGAGCTGCGACCAAGTTTTCGAATGGTCTTTTTGTCCTTCTGTTTTACCCAGTCTCTTAACGTTCTGCGAGGAATGTTAAAGGCACATGCAGCCCTTACAATTTTCTTACCCTGCTCATTGGCCATGATAGCTTGACGTAAATCATTTTCAGACCACCTGGCCCGTACGTTTTGATATTTCCTTCCCACCTGGAAAAGAAAATGAACAAAACATCAGAGGTCTCTCATTTCCCAAGCAGCACACCGACGTCGAAAAGACGTGGTTTTTTTGGTGTAAAACACCGTAAAATACACCGAACAAGACGTGATTTACACGTCTTTTCCCACGTGGAAATGTCCGGGAATATGACGTGATTTTTATGACGTCTTTTACACGTCATAGAATATGACGTGATTTCTATGACGTCTTTTACACGTCATAGGATATGACGTGATTTCTATGACGTCTTTTACACGTCGGGGAGGGGGGGGGTTCTCGAAATGAGGCAGCGAGAAGCGAAGGGGTGTAAGTGACATTTGCAATAAAGTATGGAGGTCTCAAAAATGGATTCTGCACAGCTAAATATACAAACTGGATGGTGAAGCTCGTAGCAGTCCAATAGAATGTCTACCCGTAAATGCTCTATGCCGAACTTCATTATGCAGTTTATATATTTTCCTGTGCAGAATCAATTTTAGACACATACATACTCTATTGAAAATGTCACTTACACCCCTTTGCTTCTCACTGTCTCAAAAATCATGGAAGTCTGACAGGATTGTTCAGTTTCAAATGTCAAAACTATTAGAAATTGATGTGCATCCGCAGTTTTGACATTAGGAATCTCAATCCATGTACTACCTCGATTATTCGCCACACTTTTCAGGCTATTTCTCAGCCCCTATTCAACCGATTTGCACCAAAGTTAGGGGTTAGGCTACTAAGGTTACCTAGTTTTGCCCCCGTAAATTTAAAATAGATCGGTTGAATAATGGTTGAAACAAATAACCCGGAAACTGTGTCGGATAATCGAGATCCTACTATACATGGATTGAGATTCCTAATGTCAACACTGGATACATATCAATTTATGATGATTTGGACATATGGAACTGAATAATAATAATAATAATAATAATATCTACTCTAAAACACACACAGCTTATAACACATTTATAAAAAACATGATCAAAAAGAAAAAAATCATACTTTTTCTTTCTACTTAACTGCGTTTTTTTTTTTTTTTTTTTTTTTTTTTTTTTTTTTTTTTTTTTTTACAGTTCTGAACTGATCTCTGGCCGCAACACTTTTCTTGGGTAAAAAAAAGTATACGAATAACAACTGGACAACGATTATTATAAGTAAAAACAATAATGAAAATAAATTTATCCTTGTGGCTGCTGCTTGATTTTTCACCATTGTGTTGTAATTTGCATAAAAATTTACAAGCTCCTGTACCAGATAAGTAAGACCACTTGGTTATTGTAATAAATAACAGATCAGAATAGACCCTAAGAACCCTAAGATCTTGCCACAACGAAATGCTTCACCACCCTCTCTCGAAAGCACACATTGGGGAACGTCAAAATATTGTCGTCTATTTGATTGGTCTGTACCAAGATTTTGGATTTTTCGCTTCTCCGAAGGTTCGTATTATCTATGGATTGGGGATTTGCATATCCAATTGACCACCTCTAGTCTTGTTGATTTCTACTTTTTTAGTATTTGGATAGTAACCTATTGAAGAGTATATATTCGCCTCTTAATGTGTGGTATATTTACCTACACATTAAGAAGCGAATATACAATAGCTGTCAAGGAATAATTATATACGTAGTGTTACAGGAAAGAAACGGCAGCGCTTGCTCCACGAAAGGATAAATTTAAAGCCATACATTAAAGAGAAAACCGAGACGCATTAGAAAAAAAAAAAAACTCGAATGTAAGACTCACCCTTGTCAAAAAAAAAAAAAAAACTACATGACTTTTAAGAATGAGAAAAGACGAAACATGGCAAATACAAAGAATGAAATGGAAAAATAAAGAATCATTGTACTTACAGTACTAAGAAGAATCCACTCATTTTGGCACTGGAATTTATTCGTGTATATTTACTGGTACCTTTTTCTTAATGAAATTACCGTACAACACGTGCTTCCATAAATTTTATAGCTATCCATTATTACGCTAGTATGCACATACATACACAAAACCCCACATGCACACACACACTCACACTCACAAACACACAAACACAATGGGTTTTATTGACAGTGCAAAATTTAGGACTAAACTTTTATAACTCCAATTTAAGACACCATTTCTTTGGAGGTGAAAAATCGAAAAAGAAAGTACATCTTAAAATTAATTAATCTCTGAGGGATGAAAGCGAAAACACATAACCATTAATTTGAATTCTATATTTATTAGTTATATGTACAATGTGCACATTTTTGTCGTATAAAATATTATTCATACTATTTGTAATGCAAGAAGAAATACTAACTGTCCATATTATTTGTAATACAAACAAGAAATATGTAGACAATGCATATCTATTGGTTATAATCTAATACTTAGAGATCTTTTAATAATATAAAATAAAAAAGAATTAAATTTTCCTATTGATTTCGTATGAAGGAAAACACATTTCATAGTTTCGCCCTTTTTCCGCGGTAGTTAAATTCCATCTCCAGCTCTTTGGAAACCAATCATCGGAGAAAGGTCATTTTTCCTCCCAACGATGACAGATTGGAACGCTGAAACAGAAAAATAAAAATAAAAATCATGAACAATCATAGTGCAATTTTTCAGGTGGGGAGAAAAGGGAAAAAATAATTACAATACGTCATGTACAACTACAATCAATACGCAATAAAACGATTGTTTACTGCACTCGCTTGCATGAAGTCATTATTCTCAATAATCCACTTTTAACGGCCTTCCATACAGCGAAATTAAACTACCATTAATTTTAGTTATTCTGTAATACCTTAACTTTTGATTTTATTGCAGCTGTTAACTCTGATTGTTCAGGAGGATCAAAGAAGTTGGAGGATATAAGACTTTATATATACACGTACATGAGAAATAATTCTGAAACGCTCATAGAAGGCTAGATTACGTATGTGCTCACAATATACAATGCCACTCCAAGACCAACTTTAGGATGTGAGCTAAAAGTGATGATCAAGTATGTTGATACCAGGGTGCGAATTGGCGGGGGGGATGCCAGGGATTTCCCCCCTGACAAAAAGCTTTCCCACCCTGGAGAAGAAAAATTTTATCCCTGGCAGGGATAACTTTTTCCCCCTCTGGAGTATTTTTAAATGGACATAAAGATAAGACAGAAAAAGGGAACAATTCTTACTTTGCGTAGCTAACCTAAAAATTACTTGAGTGAAAATTTATGAAACATCTCACATCTCAACTGTTTTGTACTTGTTAGTATATATATATATATATATATATATATATATATATATATATATATATATATATATATATATATATATATATATATATATATATATGGGGGGAGACATGGGTGCGCATATGGGTGAAATTCATCCCCCCCTGGGAAAATTTTTCAATTCACACACTGGTTGATACGATATCATAACTGAGCAAAAAAAAATCTGTTTTACGTCCCACAGTTATGTCGTCTAGGCTAAAAGAGACGGTGATGATGAAGAATGAATGAAATGGTGGGCTGAAGAAAGCGAGAGGAAATGGGAAAACCGCAAGGAAACCCACGCACACGGTGTTTGTCCACCACAAAGTTCACTTGGCAGGGGCTGGGATGATAACTGATGCAGACAAGCATGGTATGAAAGAAAGAACTTTCTAATAATAAAATAATATAGCTACTCATTTATCAAACACAACTAGACAACGATAGAAATTATTATTTTTCACTACTGCTATGTAACGCACAAAACGAAGTAAAAATTCCTGATTGGATACGATTTAGTAAGTTAAATGTATGATGCAAGACTAAACATGTATTAGCATTTCAAAATATGGCAAAAACTAAAGTGAAAATTACAAACTAAATGGTGTATAACTTTTGTATTCCGAAAGATCCCAAACTGAGAGGATAACGCTGACTCCCTCACTTGTTACTGGAGTATTTTAAAAAGTAAGACTTCTAGAACCAGAATTCTGTCACGATCAGTAGGCTGAAAATCATCACATTGTTTGTTTCGAGCAGTGTTAGAAGTTGTGGTAGTTATTATTATTATTATTATTATTATTATTATTATTATTATTATTATTATTATTATTATTATTATTATTATTAATAGTAATAATAATAATAATAATAATAATAATAATAATAATAAAATATACTTCTCTTTGGTGAAAATTATATTTTACCCCTCTGTTGAGAAAAATATTTTCGGGAGGAGTACTTTTACCCATTCAAAAAAAAAAAAAAAAATCCTGCGCGAACACAATAACATGTGATACATTTCATATTAAAACTTTTCTTATATATAAATACTTAAGTCAAATAAAATAATTGCTGAAGTAATAAAACAAGGAAATCTTTAAAAATCTAAAATGATAAATAAATAAATACAGTGTGTCTGAAGAAGACAAGGGTAGTTGCTAAAATAGTTACATTTAAATAAAAGTGGGGCAGCGGGGGCTCGGTGATAGAGCGTTCATCTCTAGTGCCTGGGGCCCCTGGTTCGATCCCAGCTCACGCCAAGCGGCTCTGTGTTGGACAAACATCGTGTGCGTGGGTTTTCTTGGAGTTCTCCAATTTTTCCCACATTCTTCATTCCACCATTTAATTAATTTCTCATCATCAGCGTCTCCCTTAGCCTCAGTGCCTGATCGTGGAACGTTAAATCGAATACTTCATTTACATAAAAGTATTGCCTTGTTCAGCAATTATTTTATTTTAGTTAAGTACTAATAAAATATTACTATTTTCTTTCTTTTCTTCTTGCTCGGCATTTTCCTATATGGGTATTATAAAATAACATGTCAAAAACTCACCTGTCACACCTTCGGTGTTTAAGTCATCCTCCACAGTGATATTATTTCTAGAGCAGCTCGACGAGCAGAAAGGGGTGAAAGTCACGGCTTCAAGTTCAGTTACGAAAGATTCTGTGCTAGGTGGTCTGCTGATCAATTCATCATTTGCACGAGCATTGGCCCCACACTCTGGAAAGTGAGAGTACATGCAAGTCTTATCTTTGCAAATAACCTGTATTTACAGCTTAGGCCTATTACAACGACTAAATACATTTAACATGAAATGTAGCAGTTTAATTTCATGTAAACAGTAAAGTGAGCTTTTTACTATATTTTGTATTAAAAAAAAAAAAAAAAAAACTAAGAACATATAGAAAGGAAAATGAGTTGTAAGGAAAATATCAGCCATAAATTTCACATGCTTTCTGTTCTGGATATTTTCAGCGTAAAGGACGGTGTGAAGAAGAAATGTTTTACAAGAGTAGCATGCTACAAGAAAAACAATTACATCCCATTCATTCTGAATATACGTTTTCATAATTATCTTTAAAAGTTAAATTTAAATAAATTACAGGTCGTAATGAACAATTTCTTGTTTTGCACATGCATTACCAATACTGGTACAATTTCGTTCGAAATTAAATTTATATATCAATCCAGAGTCCGAAATCGTCCTAACCTCAGTGCGGGAATGGTTACTTCTTAAATAGAAAGAGAAGTAAAATAAATATTGACAAACTTGTGGACAGATAGATTTTATGGATTATTGTCTGCCCGTTCTTAACGAAGCAGGGATCGGATTTGAGAACGGAATGAGAACGCAAAATATCGCATCTTGAAAACAAAGAACACAAATGACTACCTGCGTTTTCGAAGGTGGACATTTTCTGAGCAAAAAAACCAAGGCAAGTAATTTCTTGCTATGTACTGCTTCATTTAAATTCTGCTCCGTAAAAAAAAAAAAAAAAAAAAAAAAAAAAAAAAAAAAAAAAGGTTTGAAAAATCAAGCGCTCCAACTCTGGGCTCTCTCTTTATTTTTTTTTAAATATCCTACTCTGGGAGTGGCAGTCGTCACCTCTGGATCCACCCCTGTCGTGTACACAGCTTGCTTCTGGCGACAGTAGATATGTAAGCCCCGAAGTAATGAGGTGTTTCTTTTTACTGATGGGGCTGCAGTGCCTCAGTGGTAGAGCGTTCACTTCTAGTGCGTAGGGTCCCTGGATCGATCCCAGCTCGTGTCAAGTGGGCTTTGTGGTGGACAAGCACCATGTGCCTGGGTTTTCACGACATTCTACCGTTTTCGCCCACTTTCTTCATACCATTATTTTTCACTTTTCATTATCACCATTTTCCTTAGCCTCGGTGCCTTATCCTGGGGCGTGAATCTAACTATTTAATTTCATATGTTTTTAATGGTGAGGATGTGGTGTTCTACCTGAAAGCAAGGTTTTGACCCAAAGAGAGTTCCATTGTTAATGCACGCATAAATATTAAAAGGATATTCCCTATGTCAAGAGCTCGCTTAAATACATGTGACTGGGACCACCTTCAACCACGGACCCTTAATAAGAAATTTGGTTTCCTTTGAATCGTTTCACGATTAGCAGTAGAACTCATAATAATGCAGTCATGTAGAGGATACTTAATTGAGTTGGAATATATTTTCTTGAAATTCAGTGGCAACATTGATCAGTATCCATCATCACATGCTGACACAGGAGCCTAGAATACGAGGGAGCTCTCCACTCAATTAATGAAAACATTCGAGCACTGTCAAAACCCCGTTTCATTATTATGACTCCCACACCCAATTCTGTGGCACAGCTACGGTAGCCAAGTGTCCTGTGAGGGTGCGTAGGTGCAACAGGACGATGGTCGCAGTTTGAGAGTGCTCTCAACTGGGGTAATATCCTCCCACTGATTATGCACATATACAATGGGGCACTACTTTAACAAACGAGTCTATCAAATATACATCGATTTTGTGCATTTTTTCACTAGATTTAAGGCACTAGTGTTACAAAAGGCTAAGCAAAACATAATTGAGTGAGCAAAGGGGTTAGAACTTCCATAGGGCTCGTCGTTTCTAACTTTGAAGTCATACACGATTGGCATTGCGATCATTGCCGAGGGTTATTTCTCAAAGCATTCGAGCAGACGGTTCTACCTAACAGAAAATTCGTAGGTAACATACGATGTGAAATATATTTTTGTCAAGGAATGAAAGTGTGAATGTAAGTAATTACTATCAGTACATAGCAAATTGAAATGAATTTTGGGCTTTACTCGAGCAGACGGTTCTACCAAATTTTGACATATTTTTTAGTTTTATATCAGCTTAGAACAATGTATTTCTTTTAGCAGAGCATAACTAAATCAGAAGCTCCATTCATGCTTGCAGATTTACTTCAGGAGGCCTCAGTACAAATACAACGTGGACGTAAAAAAATGAAATGAAATGAGTTTTACGTCCCACGGTTATGCCGGTTAGGCTAAAGGAGACGGTGATGATGAGAGATGAGTCAAATGTGGAATGAAGAAAGTGGGAGGAAACGGGAGAACCCCGAGAAAACCCACGAGCACTGTGTTTGTCCACCACAAAGTTCACTTGGCGGGGTCTGGGATCGAACCCGGGACCCCAAGCACCAGAGGTGAACGCTCTACCACTGAGCCACCGCGCCCCCCATTGTGGACGTAAAGCATAATAATGTCAGTGAATAAAACACGAACCAATTTATACCAGCTGGCCACTAAAAATCAGGAATGCTATATAACCGAGTCACAGTAGGAGCACAGCAAGAGGGCCCAAGCAGCAGCGACGGGACCCGTTCGTAGGGAGCATGCGCGTCAGCGACGGGGAGTACACATAAACGAGGATAGTGGAAGAGCACACTTATATATACACAATACTTTCACTGATCACTTAAAATTCATTTCAATCTGCTGTACACTGACAGTAATTCCTTTTTTCACACTGTCATTCCTTCACGAAAAATGTTTCTCATAATATTTTACCTACAAATTTTCTATTTGGTAGAACCGTCTGCTCGAGTGAAGCCAAATTTTGAGTGATAGTGAAGGCATTGTAAGCGTAAGTGTGCTTTTCAACTATCCTTGTTTACGTGTATAGTCCCCGTCGTTGACATGCCTGCTCCCTACGGACGCACCCCCTCGTTGCCGCTCGGGCCCTCTTGTTGTGCTCCTGCCCTGACTCAAATAGAATGCATTTGTGCTTTTTAGTGGGCACCTAGCAAAAGTTAGTTCGTGTTTTATGCACTGTGCTCAATATGCCATACATCTACTCTGTATTTATACTAACCCCCGTGAAGTAAATCTGCAAGTAGTAATGGAGCTTCTCACTTAGTGCATGCTCTGCTAAAGGAAATACAAAGGTCTAATCTAACCTGAAAATGTAAGAAATGTGTCAAAATTTAGTAGAACTGCCTGTTCCAGTAATGCCTCCAAAAGCATACACTTACTGTCATCTCGGCGTAGGAGGCCCGGGTTCGATTCCCGGCGGGAGCTGATGTGGTTCGGATTCCACGTTAATCAGTAGGCTCACGTCTTATATAGCCTCGCTGCTGAACGGGACGTTAAACTCAAAATCAACTCATCTAAACTTACTGTCATCTCGTTCTTTGCTTGTATCCAGCAGTCTTCCGCCTTGGCAAATATTCCACAATGCGTGCAGCTTTATTATACGGATCAATTGTATAAGTACTAGGAACGGGTTAGAAGCCCCGCGGAGATTAGTTGGTCCTGTTCTCGACATGAAATGGGCAAATTAAAGACTTGTCCAATTTTTTTTCGCACATTTTACAATCTATGTATCCGTATAGTACAACTGCACCCAAGAATGACATACTTTTCCAAGCATACTCACTCCCATATACGGTTTATTGAGTTTAAACACATACATTATCATTTTACTACCTTCACTATTAATATTTTTCTTCACTATTCTACCTAAAAAAAAATTAATTTGGTAGAGGCGTCTGCTAAAGTTAACCTAATGGAGACATCCTCGTTCTTTCTACGGTATTTTAATACACTGTAATAAGAAACCATAGGTAACGCTGTATGAGAGGAGCTAATCTTCACAATTACAATACTCAATCTGCTGAATTTTACACAGAATACACCTAGATAGGAATAGGATAGGAATTATACTTACTTGTCTTAAAGCTCACCTTTATCACAGGTATCACTTCACAAAAATCATAGAAAACCATCATAACACCACGCAATTATGGCTCACGATTCCCATCATGCACTGCTCAAACTGCAGTTACAGTACGGGGAACGTCCGCGCTTTCAGCACCTAAAAAAGACGTCTATTTCTGGTGATGTTCGACACGTGATTCTTTGTACCATTCTGGCACGTGATAAACACGTACAATTTAGGTCATGTTTGACACGTCATTTTTGTTACCATTTTGGTACGTGATAAAGACGTTCCAAATTTTCAAAAGACGTCATTTTGAATTCAAACCCCAAAAAAAGACGTGTTAATGACGTGACTGTGCTACCTGGGTTCATAGCCACTTCGACAAAAAGCTAACTTTTAACACTAGTATTAGTTTTGATTAGGGTTGGATGGAGTGGCGTTATTTCCAGAAGCAATATAGTTTGTTTTGACCATTCTTTCTATACCAAGAATTGCGGTCCTGTATATATTATCTACTGTTACGCAAGTATGGCCCTATCGACGCACACCTTTAATAATAGTAAAATTTTACATTTACAGAAACAATTCGCCTACCTCGTTTGACGCACTAAAAATCTGCGATCTGTTTCTTCTGCTCTGCGGCTGCCATGTCAACACTTGTTCACTATTTTCTCTATATTGACGCGTGACTGGCCTCTAATCTTTGTGTCTACAAAGACAACAGGCGCCACTGTTGATCACTCACCCAGAAGTGATTGCCTTACAAACCACGTGTTCGTACTAACACTTTGCAAAGTTTTAATTGGCGTTATTTGCCGAAGTTACCCTATATATACAGGGTGTCTCAGGAAGAAGGGGCAATAATTCGGAAAATGGTAGTACGGATGATTCTAAACAAAAAAGTTCATATGAACATGCACGCTAATCTCAACGGTTTGAGAACTACAGGTTGTGAACCTTATTTGACTTCATGTTGCATATTAATCACCCTGTAGTTATTCTACATATGTAAGACACAGCAGATTTGAAAGCTGATGGAATGGCCTTTCCAACGGTATGCAATATGTGGCGGTGGTGTCGTTGGAAGAGAAGTTATTGAGGGATATTTGGGAATCAGTGTTGCCACCCAATTTCTTTAACCCTTTCACAGAGGAAGTCGACTTTTGTCGACAGAACCAAATTTCCTTAACATGCGAATGTCGACTATAGTCGACGTGTTAAAATTTGTTTGTCCGTATCTTGGCTTTGTCGAGAGTAGTCGCCAAAGTTGTACCGTTCATTTTTGTTTGTGTTCTATTGTTTTCGATAAACAATAGAAATCACACAGAAAACCTTTGGCGACTACTATCGACAAACCCAAGATACAGACAAATTTTAACACGTCGACTATAATCGACATTCGCAGGTTAGGGAAATTTTTGTCCGTCGCCTTCCACAGTGAAAGGGTTAAATAATCTATACTTCCCCAAACTGCTCTCAATAGCTTCCTTTTCAAAGACAACACTGCCACGTGTTGTATACCGTTGGAAAGGCCATTCTATTACCATTAAACCCGCTATGTCTCACATCTGTAGAATAATTACAGGGTGAACAATACGCAACAAAAATTCAAAAATGGTTCACAACCTTTAGTTCTCAAACCGTTGAGATTAGGACCAATGTTCATATGAACCTTTTTGCTTAGAATCACCCATACTACCATTGCTCAAAATATTGCCCCTCCCTATATATATATATAGCTCTCTGAAACGTTTCGTGTTACAATGTATTACGTTTCGTAAATTGAAATAATCACTTTTGATTTTAGAATACAATAAATTAACAGGTAAAAAGCTCATTGTGTTGAATAAATGCTCTTTAATTACTAATTCTGCTTGATATGAAATAAATGCTCGTGGGTTCTACTTATACAGAATTACAACCTTATTCCCATTTAATAATGTCATGTGGGTTGGTGGTAAAGTTTGTTAAATATTGTACTGTTTTAGCAAATATAGCGGAGCGGCAATTGTTAACTTTTTTGGAATTTGCGTTACCTACAGACAAACTATCGCTATTATACTATATCATGATCAGAAAAACCAGCGTCAGTATTGAAATGAAAATGAAAATGAAATTTTAGTTTATGGTTCCAAGATCTATGCCTTATACACTAAAGGATACGGATGATTAATGATAGCAAATGGTTGTGGTCTCCCTCAGGGAATCAAACGTCAGGAAGCCCTGGATCGGCCGGAAAGCCCTGGATCGGTCTGTTCAGGATACCGTATAGTTACCTACCTCTCTACATATACAAGGTGAGGCCGATAATTCTTACCAAACCTTTAACATGGTTCATATTACACACAAAGTCTTGGGCCATAAACATCACATACTATATCACGTGTGCTAAGTTGATGGTGTTATCTTAACTTAGATCGACTGAAAGCCTAAACCAGAAATCCAGAAACCAGAAACCAGATCTAAACCAGAAATCCATATATTTTTAAATGGAATGCAGCATAGGATACCACTTTTTCACCACTTCTAAAGATAGGAATACAAATTTTATCAAATTATTAAATACCATGCTAACTGCATCCTCAATCTTTTGTTTAAAAGTATATATAGATGGTTATCAAACTAATGAAAATACCTAAAGATGATACAGCTTTACCTACTTAATGTGGCGTGAGACCACCATACGGAACAGCCCTTCGAGAATTTAGGAGTTGTTGTGGAATTGAGGATTATAAATCATGAATGGTTCCCAGAGTGTTTCTTTCCTCATGCAGTCCAGCACCAAGTTCCGTCAACGAGAGTAGAAGACGTATGCTTCGGGAACTGAGATGCAGAACTGACAAATGTTCAATAATATTGACGTCTGGTGATCGAGCTGGCCTGCAGAAGTGTAGCTCATCCTGATGTTTATGAAGCCACGCCTCTACAGGTCCAGCTGGGTGAGTTGTCGCATTGTCATTTTGGAAAATAGCGAAACATGCAAACATATGGACACTTGAAATGGAAAATGACGAAACATAGAAACATGTGGCAGTTTCAGTAGCATAATAATACAGGGTTATTCAAAAAGAAAGAACATATTTCAAACATTTATTTCTTCCAAACTACAAAAGATAGAAACATGATTCGAACGTTACTTGATTAAGAAAAGTTTACAATTTAAACAGCCCGGATAGAAGTTCCAATCACGGCCACATTGGCGCTGTTGTTTGTTGTTGTTTGTATGTAGTGAAATTGCGGCGTCACCACAGGAGAAATCTTTTTGTGTGCTACAATTGGCAAAATTTGAGTCCATTGTTGCAGTTAAGCGAGCATTTCGTCGTCAATTTACTAAAGAACCGCCGCATCATAAGCAAACTTACGAATGGCATCGAAAATTCGTAGAAGATGGTTGCATCTGCAAAGGAAAAAGCACGGGACGTCCACGCACATCGAACGAGAATGTCGAGCGTATTCGTACACTTTACGAAAGGAGCCCAAAGAAATCCACATCACGAGCAAGCAAAGAACTTAACATTCCTAAACCAACGGTATGGCGTGTTCTAAAACATCGTCTGCACATGAAGCCATACAAACTGCAGTTATTGCAAGCATTGCATCCTGACGACCACAACAAAAGGTACGAATTTTGCATTAGCATGTTAGATGATATGGAAGAAGACAATTTTGCTCAGCGATTATTTTTTTCCGATGAATCCACTTTTCATCTTTCTGGTAAAGTTAATCGCCATAACGTTAGAATTTGGGCAAGTGAAAATCCTGCGGCAGGTATTCAACATGAAAGAGATTCACCAAAGATGAACGTCTTCTGTGCGATATCTGTAACCAAAGTTTATGGGCCTTTCTTCTTCGTGGAGAAAACTGTGACGGAATTAACCTATCTAGACATGCTTCAAAACTGGTTATTTCCCCCAACTTGAAGATGATTCAGATGACTGCATCTTCATGCAAGATGGTGCCCCGCCTCATTTCTCTAACCACGTTCGACGTTAATTGAATGACACCATTCCAGGACGTTCGATTGGAAGGAGGAGAAGAAGATCAACTTTATCGCCGGTGGCCTCCTAGGTCTTCAGATCTCACTCCGTATGATTTTTATCTATGGGGTTACGTAAAAGACCGTGTTTTTATTACTCCTATGCCTGACACTCTTGAAGGTCTACGACATCGAATTGTTGAAGCTGTTAATTCGATAACGAGAGACCAGCTGATTCGTGTGTGGCAAGAAATGAGCCACCGTTTTGACATTTGTCGTGTAACACACGGTGCTCATATTGAATGCACACCATAATTATTAACAATAAATTGTAAACTTTTCTTAATCAAGTAACGTTCGAATCATGTTTGTCTTTTGTAGTTTGGAAGAAATAAATGTTTGAAATCTGTTCTTTCTTTTTGAATAACCCTGTATTACATTAAACTACAGATTTTCATTTTTTTAAATTTCTTTCCTAGCGAGCAAGAGACATGCATACTTTTAATATCCTAGAAATATATTGCAGTAATAAAAGTTGTTAAAACTGAATTTCACCAGTTTTTGACTTATATATTTGATTCTATTACAGGACAAATATACAAGACTTGTAGATGGTTGTGATGTTGTGGAAAGCAGTTTACACAGACATCTGGTTGAACACCTGAATGCAGAAATCGTTCTTCACACAATCACGGACGTGGCTGTAGCCATGGATTGGATAAGATCAACTTTCCTCTATGTGAGAGCCCTTAAGAATCCAAAACACTACGGCATGGCTGCTGATTTAGCCAAGGATCATATCGAGAGCAAACTACAAGGTAAGTGAGATATGCAGTTTCAATTTTTGAGGAATACCATGTATGTGTCAGATGAGACTTACAAGTCAGACATACTATGTCGGTACTTCTAAGGCTCGAACTTACTGCTATTAAATGTAAACGATTAATCATATTCTATCAGAATCTTTACGTGATTTGCATCGACGTTCGAGTCTCTCATTAGCATACATAACTAGGAAAGAAATTTTACTTTGAAGCAAGCGCGTGCGGATTATTAAAATTTGTGGTGCCGTGTTGGACAGAAGCGAGGCCAAAAAGGTGAAGGTTTTCGACACTATTCTTGAAATATTTCATCATATACAATAAGAATAATTCTTAATCTTACAAGAAAACTCTCATTATGTTCATGACATGCGGATTTTTAAAATATGATAGTTACCCTCAAACATGCTCTTTAAGTTGGGGATTGATTAACTCTTTTGCCCTTTAATGATATCAACAACAAACAATTAGCCATATTGGAAAGTAATATATTTCATATAAATCCGATAATTTCTATACGGTTATATATAGTAAAATGGTGTAAAATTCATGCTTTAGAGGAAAGTATCCCATACCGACCCCTTTTCTTAAATCGGCCTCTGTTTATTTCGTCTAAGCAAAGAATGAACAAGAGTTTTGCTATGGAAACATTTGATACGACGGCGACAAAATTGACGACGGGAACATACTTGAAATGAATTCCTTCACTTTATAAAGGTTGAAAGTGAGCCTAGATCTGTTGACAGTGTTCTTAGACTTTTTGCATTATTCTGAAACTTCTTCATATGGAGATAACCTTCTTTGTTAGCCATTCTATTTTCTGATCTGATATTATGGGGGCTTATTTCTTAGAGTGTTTGCTTAAGAAAACATTTACGCAGCACCATTGCTCATATCGAGCCACGAATTTTGTGACTGGATAACAAATGCAATAAAGGCCTCACAGCCCTTTTCCATCATCAAAGCTATATGAGACGTGAACCTACACTTTATAATGGAATCCGAACTCTCGTTCAATTTTTTTCTCTCACCGGGAATCAAACTTTAGACCATATGCACCAAAGACAGACAGACTTACAAGGAGAACTACACAGACGTACATACATTAGCATACGTATTCCTATCGTAGATATTGTTGCAAACTCCTGACAGATGACAAGCAAAACAAGTAAAGATCAACAATTAGTGGATTAATTAGTCAATCATTATGAAGTGCACCTCTAGAGAAGTGATATTTTATTAAGCTAATATACAGTAACGAGTTGCAAATTAAAAGTATTTGCTACATAGTCTTACAGAAAATAGAATTTTAGCCTCGGAGATTTTTAACATTCTTAGAATGTTTAATACTGTATACTCGTATGTCATGAATGTTTTGTCTATTAGACCAAGAAATGATTCTTCGAAATTGGAGATATTGATGACCACCGCGAGAATAATCAACCACGTGCATTAAAGACGTATCTATCAGCATAGTAGCAATTCAAGTTCGGAAAAGTTCTTTAAGAAAGCAAGAAGAAGCGAACTAATCATTTCAAAGACATCGACGTCTCGTATACTTAAAAGTGACGTACAGGTGAGAACTTACCGCCAGAGTTCACATTATTTTTTTACCCGACATTAGAAGGTGAAATGAAAATGCTTGCTTCAGCGTAATATAGACAATAGCCAAGGGGAGATTCAACTGATGAAAAAAATATTTTTACAACTGAAGAGTCCCTCAATTGACAAAGCGACAATATTTATACTAAAACTCTTGGATGCAGGGCATTCCTTACTAGCAAGAGCAACACTAACATCATAAGTATTAGTTCGCATGCGAATTGCGTCTGTAAAGGGATTGACTGGGGGGGAAGGTCTATTCAAATAGAACTATTTTAGAAGTTGGACTATTTTTAAAGTAAGAAACTACCTTATCTTGAGATTTTTGCGCTAACCATTCTTCAAAAATTTATCCTTCAGCTTTTTACTAGTTTATTGTAATCTATTATATAGTTGCATTATTCCTACGTTCCATTATTCCTACGTTTTGTTACAAATTTATTTTCTACCCCTCCTAAATTACTTTTTAAACCAATCTTCCTAAAAAAACAATAATAATAATAATAATAATCCTTTTTGGGATCTGTAGAGTGTAGACAAACCTTAATTGAACTAATAAGATTATATATAGCATATTCGGAAAGCCAAGTTCACCAAAAGCACCAGTTATGAACTGGTGTAAATGAAGTCATTTCTTCAAATAAGATCGTACAAGATGATCTGTTGATTTAAGGTTTTCATAAGATTCACCAGTGGGGAGGTTCGAATTTTCTTTTTACCCCCTCAAAAACGGGTAGTATACTGGAGAGTAAAACTTAAAAAATACTATTTTCTCGAAAACGATGAACTCCTTCGAAGCTATACGGTTTTCGGCACGAAAGACGTGGGTTCGATTACCGAAGGGAGCTCATGTGGTTCGAATCTCTCATTAAGGTATAGGTCCACGTCTTATATAGCCTCGGTACTGAAAGGATGTTATACCTCAGTTCAACCAAAATGGCTCTCATGATTTTGTTTATTTCCATCAGGTAAACACGAAGCTTACAGTCAACATTACGCAATGCTGGATTAACATCTTCCGTCCCCAGAAGTGGAGGTCAACACTACTTCCACTTAGTGTGATCATGCTAAAACTATTTGATTACTGAGTAACCATATGAAACACAATAGTCTAAACAACTATCTTTGATAGGAAGTGAGATTGTAAATGTTTCCAGTTCTCATTTATTTCTTAATCAGTTGACGATGTTTTTTTGTTTACAGTGTTTCTTAAACTGGAAAGAGAGAGAGAGATGTATACGCTAATGCATAATAACTTTGTCATAAAATTAGTCTGAATTACGATGCTTAAATTAACGATGGTAGATTGTGTTTTATTGTTGTCTGGAGAATATCAGTCGCAGACGTTCCCGTCTCTTGAAGCGTTCACACATACCTAGTTGGTTTCCACCTGTAAGAAGCACGTGGTTCTTGATATTTCCTAATATGACGTCTAGTTAGAAGACACTTCTACTAACAAACTACTTAATAAGTGAGTGAGTTGTACAAAGAAATTGATAATATCTCTCAGGTCACAAATTTCTAAACAATGTATATCTGTCCCGTGAGATTATTCTGCCGTTGTATCCAAGGGAAATTGTTCCACGCTTGTCTTTGAGTTCTGATTCAGTTGCCGCTGGAATGGAAGAGTAATTCGCGGAAGAAAGTAAAAGTAAATCCGACAAGTTACTTAACATCGTGCGCGAAAATTGTCAAGGACTCTCTCCTCGTCTGTTATTTTTTTACATTGTTGATATGTTGAGCGTAAACTAGGAAACTTAGTGGTTGTACACAATTTTTGAACTCTTTCCTTTCTTTCAGTTTATTTCTTTCCTTCTGCAGCCTCGGGCCATTCAAGTGGCCATTCACAATAACAGTATTATCAAAGTCAAGCTTATTACTAGGCCAAAATTTATGTTTGAGTTTTTCGTTCCAGGATTACATTCTTTAGACTTTCAAGGGAAGAGAGGGAGATTATGTATCGAAGTGGAAGATGGTTTATACACCAATCGAAAACACTAATGACGCCTATTACGAAACTGTAATAAAAAAATTTTCGAATGCATATAATACTGTGCGAGTTAAATGCATATACGGGGTGTCCAAAAAACATTTCCCCTCTAGAAATCGCAAACGGTAAGGCAGATGCCAAAACAGGATAGCACGTGTTTAATCATTTTAAAAGTACAACGTATCAAAGCAAAAAATGTTGTCCCAGGACCATCCGCAGGGTCCCAATCAGAGTCCAACTCAAAAATTGCAAATAATAATTAAATCAAGTAGCATGTCGTTGGAAAGCTGTTGGGAAATGAAAAAAGACGGAACACTCAAATTACCCTGTGTAAAATGGCGGACGGTCAAAATGTTCTCAAAAACTTCATTGTAAAATCTATGGCCGCCCCCATAAATCTAAAGTGGTGAGACAGATGTCAAAACAGCAGAACATGTGTGTCATCATTTAAAAAGTACAATGATTGAAATTAAAAATATTTGTCCCAGGGTCCTCCATAGGGTAACACACGGGGCCATACTCAAAATTTTCAAATGGCAAGGGAGGCCAAGTAGCATATCGTTGGAAAGCTGTTGGGAAAGGAAAAAGACAGAACAAGTCTCGACTTTCTAAAATTACCCGGTGCAAAATGGCGGTCGGTCAAAATGTGCATCCTCATTTCGATTCTCCAAACGCATTTCGTTATTTTGCAATCGGCACTTGTTGCCATTGTGAGACACTTGCACGTATTCGTTGTTTCTGGTGGATTTTTTTTTAAAAAAATCATTCTATACTTGATAATCCAGACAACTAGCATAAATACCACTATATTACTGTCATTGTAATAATAATAACAATGAAAATTATATTTATATAAAGAATGCATAATGATATTCTTTTACCGATGCGTTTTAATTTGAACGTGTGAGCGATAAATTATGTCGAGTCTCAAAACAGTTGTAAAATGTGTTTCATTACATTAAGTAACACGCTGAGATTAGAAATAATAATAATTGTGGGAGTCGCCTACTGTGGGGACTCGCCTACAGACAATAAATGTAATTTCCTTGATATCCTGAGTGAAACTTGTGAAAGTGGTGACACGCCCATTAAGACATTGGATTCTTGAGACTCTCTTTTCGGAAATAATTCCCGTTTCCTCGTATTATGACGATTATGGTTTGCATTTAAGAAAAAGTAGCAACAGATCAATAGTTCCTAACCTTGTTTCCCGGGCGCTAACTTCATAAACCTCGCATTAGTCGCATACTTCACGCCACCCACCCCTCCTCCTTTTTGGTCGTTGGCCATACGTTGTTTTCGGCTGCCTCCTTCTGTGATTTCAGATATAGTTTTGAATTCTCAAATCTTCAATATAGCAACTACTATTACTACTACTACTACTACTACTATCAATAATAATAATAAATAATAATAATAATAATATCCTTTTGTCACGAGTTTATATTTGCAAGACTTCTGCAAACCATTGTACTGCAGTATTATTATTATTATTATTATTATTATTATTATTATTATTATTATTATTATTATTATTATTATTATTATTATTATTATTATTATTATTATTATTATTATTATTATTACCAAATTTGGTCTTTATGAAACTACAGCTCTTAACACTTACTTTGCGTTTGTACGATATTAGATTTAACGCCTCAAGTTAAATAATCGTAAGAAAAATTATAATTTATTATACATTTTTGTCTCCTTGTAAATCAATTATGAATTGTTGAAATGTCGCTTTTTATTTTTTAGTACTCTAAACACACCGATAACTCTTTAGATAATTAAAAAGAAACTAATGTAAGTGTTAAGAAACGGCTTTAAAAACGAAGAGTTGTGGTAATATTGGAAGAGAGCAGAGCAGTATTTAGTTTTTATTTTCGGCATTGTTGGTAACAATTAATATACGAAAAGTCTACGTTACTTAGTTTGAAGCTGATTAGTGATCGATTGATAACGTGCTCTTTCTTGTTTCAGCAGTCGTTATTGTGCTTGTGAATAAAACATATAACGTAGTCTGTCTGCATCTGCAGTATTGAAACAATTCACAAGCGGTTGTTAGTTTCATTAATTTTTCAGGACGATTTTCTGATCTGAGAAGTTTATTTCGTGGTGTTGTGAATGTTATGTTCACTTTGTAATTTCTCGTTTTTGTCAATGTGTGTGTGTGTGTGAAGTAAAATGGTAGCTTCCCTCGTTCAAAAAGAAGATTGTCTAGTGAAGATTACGTCAGGTATGGTTTTACGTTAATTAAATTAATTAAAGAAAATACAGTATATTGTGTTCCATGTTGTCCTTAGCAATGATGCTTTCCACCCCGTCCGATTGGAACGACATTTGTCAACACTATATCTAACATTCAAAGACGTTATGAAGATGTTTTATTGTGAAAAAGAACTCCCTGAAACGTATGAAGTTTTACTCCTATAGAATCTTTTATAGGCAAAATGAGAAGGTGGTGGATGCATCATTTGAACTTTCTCTTCTAAACCAAAGAAAGAATAAAAAACTCATACTGTTGGTGAGATTCTTATCAAAACTTGCATACTTAAGGCAATCAAAATTATACTTGGGGAAGAAAGCTAGAAAAAATTACAAAATATCGCTTTCAGACAATACAGTGAAACATAGAATTAATGAAATGACCGTGGACTTAAGAAATCAGGTAGTTGAAAAGGTTTTTAAAAAAATCGTTTTCTGCCCTGCAGTGTGATGATTCCACGGAATATGTATTGTACACTGTAAAAAAAACGTTAAATATAACTGTGTTAAACTGTGTTAAAATATAACACAAACAGGTGGTTAGAACTACTCGCTCTCCATTTGGGTTTGTGTGCCAAATGCTGGTAGTTCAAATGACACACAGCCTGTGTGTTAAATTAACACAAGTGTAGAATCTTCGGTTTCGTTTTCTGCGTGATTGCCAAATATGTTGGGCATCTTATTATAAAGGCTTATGTACTGAAGCTAAAGACAAACACAGTAGAAAAAAATACTTAAACAAATCCAGGTATTCGCAAAATTTCAACATGCAAATCGCGCGATGAGTTCTCAATTGTTTTACATATAATGTTGCTGAAGAAATATGTCAACAGCGAGAAACAACACCGTGTTACTGTGCCACTTCTATAATGCACTAGAGCTCATCAGTCAACACTGGGGACTATGTTTCAAAAATGGCGGAAATCAAGTAGAAACACGATTATGAGGCAAACATATTATAAGCATATAGGTAAGAGTTTTCTATCATTCTTCAACAAGATATTGGTGAAGGTTGTGTTTCGCACCATCAAGAAATACTTCACAATAAGTGTTAAGGAGGACGACAAAAAGTTTATGAAGATTTTCGAAGTGAAGTGTTTTGTAGTTTACTATTCTTATTTTAAAATTAGAATCTTCGGTAATTATAAGCATGCACACTACAGGCTTTTCAAACACAAAAAAATGGTTACATCAACACCGCACATGGAGTTATTTCAACACTGAAATAGGTGTCGTAGTAACACAGTAGTGGAGTCGAACTAACACCAAAAACGGTGTTAATCTGGTGGTCTGACCTTGAATTTTAACACAGGGAGTGTTAACACCAAAACGGTGTTACTTATACGGCTTTGACCTTGAATTATGACACAGATTGTGTATTGAAATAATACGAAAATGATGTTGAAATAACACATGGACTGTGTTATTTTGATACTTGACATGGTGTAATATTAACACAAAATAATTAACACACTACGCACGGTGTTACTTTCTTCGTGTTGGTGGAATACCACCACAAGTAACACTCAACACTTTTCCCCCCACACTATCAACCCTGACATTGTGTCGAATGAACACCGAAAATACTAACACAGATCCGAATTTAACACCGGTTGTGTGTTAAAAACGTAACACACACGCTGCGTTAAACGCCAATACTGCGGGATCTGTGTTGAACCAACACCGCATAGTGGTACTCTCTCTGAACCACTGCCCTGTGTTAAATTCGAGTTGAATTAACAATGTTTTACTGTGTACCGCAATGTTAAGTTCGCGGTCTGGATTTGAAAAGCTGGCAAAAGATAAAAGCCTTACATTTATTGATTCGCACTGGAAATCCTACAATTATTGGTAAAGCAGGAGTAGAATGATCAGTTTTCCAATGTGGTTCAAAAAGATACATAGAACACTGAAAATTAAGAAGTGGAGAAATAAGTAAAGGATTAGGATTAAAAATTGTACGTGTACGAAAACTATGCAATTACAGCGTCATTATACTAATAATCACTGCAGATCTCAATTAATATTCCTTGACATAAGGAATTGTGACTTCTTATGATGGCGAGCAACAAAATCCTTCACAAGTTGCGTTACATTTCTTTTATTAACATCCTGACCAACTCGGTGACAAGAGTCATGTATTCCATCTTCTCCTTCATTTAGTTGCTGCCCTGCTAGAAGGGAATCTGAAACATTAGACACAAGTGCGAGAAAAGTTCAGTACTAACAAATCAAACAATTCTCTCTTTTAAAACTGTACTCGTAACAACTTCACGATCGATCATTTGTAGGGTTTGGCTCTTTCAGTAACAAACGAAAACACAGTTGGTCATGTTGAATGATAAGTCAGAGTGAGTGGTGAATCGGTGGGTCACGATGAGTAGCTGTGAATCACGAAATGTTGGCCCAGGACTCACCCTCAAAATTTGACCTACTCCATCTCTGCATTAGTTTGTGTAAGTGTGTGTCTATGCCTTTATCTCACTGATTAAAAATCTCTAGTTTTCAAAGTTGGATTACTCTTTGCTTTTTCTATATTATAAATTCCATAGTCTATATTCTAAATTGTTAAACAGCCAATAATTTATATTATGTCATTTTTTTAAAGATGGAAATAAAACTCAAGGAAACAAAGTGATTTCTGAAACCGTTCTTGTTTGTCTTCGAGCTTGGGATTGAATATATACAACAAGCGATCAGTGGAGATTGATTAGTTTGAATTACGTAATTAACAGGTCCCACTTCAAATTTCCAGGCCGACTTTCCTAACATGTTTCTTTTACAGACATTTTTCTCCAATCTCCTTCCAGGAGAATGCAGAATAGTACTTTTTAATTCATAGATAATTTCCTTTATTTTACTTGATTCTAATGAAATCAATATTTCATTTTAAAATCTAAAATTTCAGCTATCTTTCAAATTAATATAGTTAGTGTTCTATTTAAAACTAATGGATTAAAAATTCTCTGTTGATGCCTTACAATACATAGGCTTATTTTCTTACATTTTCGTTTATTATGAAGCTGTAATTTTTAGGTAAAGTTTTATTAGAAAAAAAATAATTTATTAATTTCATCTGGAGATTTTTGTCAGTACTAACACCTTCAAAATTGTAGAATGTGGTATTAACTGATTGTTATTTTTATTTATTTATTTTTTTTAATGTTGAGTATGAGCAGTATCATCCATACAACAGCTTTATTTTTAGACAAGAAAAGTCGATTGTGATTCATGGCAGCACGCACACAAAACACACAATCCATAAAATGAAGATTTTATGCATTAATATGCGTCGGAAAAACACAATTTCACTGCATATTTCGAGTTTTACGCAATTTAATGTGTCACTAGAACCAGTAATGATCCCTGTGTATCTAAGAATGTCTTGTTTCTTTTTCTCTTCTTTTCTTTTATATTTGTTGTCTGTCTGCCTCTTGATTTGAGACAGGCGTCTCATAGAGTGGAGATGGCTGAAATGAAGCTCATTCGATTCGCACGTGCTTAACATTTGTTTCAGCAAATACTCGCTGCCTTTTTTGTTAAGGAGTCGTATTATTTACAAATTAAACTTCCGCAAAAGTCATGACTCATCTCGTGACAGCACAAGAAAGAAAGTATAAAGGTTTATTTGAACTTAAAAAGAAGGCTAAAAAGCAAAAACAAAAACGAAGTGCAACGATCACGATGCATCGAGAGATATCCTGATATCTTTTCTTTGAAAACGCATCTGCTGTTTAAAATAGTGCCAATCTATCATTTGTTGACGACTCCGATAATTTATTCTTCTTCCTTGTTCTTGTGCTCCTATTAAGGGATGGGTCGAGTGGATCAAATTAACTTTTCCAAATCTTTTCTTTCTCTTTTCTTATCCGATAGTGTGTGTGTGAGGGTAGGATCTGAGAAGTGGAAGGAGAGTATGAATTTGTATAAGGTGATAAATCATCGCACGTGAGTATGGCGGCCCAGTGACATTTCCAGTCCATTTGAGTGAGGTCGTAAAAGAATCATCGTGTTCGTCGATCTACATACTATATATATTCCTGTTCCCCTGATCTGTTCAGTTGGTTGAACTGTGGAAAACTTTATTGTACAGGATCGTCCTTTAAGAAGATAACAACAACAGTGGGGAGGAGTTGTTGGAAAAGAGTGGGAGAAATATATATATGATGAGTTCTTTAGGACGACTCACATTTTAGTAATCTTGCTTTCACTTTTACAATTTTTTCTTTATATCTGTATTCCATTTCTCCCCTCCCACTCTTCTTTGTGTTTTTCATTGTTTCATGGACCAGAACCTCTAATTTGTAGATTTCGTCTTTAGCTAGTTTCGCTTCCTCGGTCGATGCCGGTCACCCATATTGTTGCGTGGACGAGTTGAGAACGAAATCGTGCTAAAGAGACATTCTGTGATGTTTCTTTTCTTTTTTCTCTCTCTCTCTCTATCCACGCGGATTATTATTCTTACTTTTCATCATTGCTAAAGTTCCCTTATTTTTATATTTTACATAATGGTAGGTTGAAAAAAAGAATCAACCTCCTCCTGCTTCATTGTAGATTTCTTAACCTCATACCTGTTATTTAAAACAATAGCTATAAGGTGTTGATGCATGATGTAATACTTCACATTAAAATGGACGTTGTAAATATATTATCAGATATTATATCTAAATTTCATTTTTTTCTTTCTCAAAAAAGTTTCTTGTCCTTTCTAAAGGTTGCGAAAGATCACAAGGTGTTCTTTTCTTTCTTTCTGTTTCTCATTCCAATTCCGTCATCTTTTTGTAATGGATATTTATTGTAATGTTTATTTTAGAGTTCTTGGTCACAGAAGAACAGAAAATAATCTTATCATTGTGACAGCGTATGATGCTTTATCTTCAAAGGAAAGTAATTGTCTTCAAAACAAAGTAATGCTACGTTAAAGAACTGAACGTATTATAACATACCAAAACTTGTGTATTTTCTCAAAATAAATTCTTTGCTTGAGGAATGCACAGTATTTCATGTTCTAATTAATTTTATTAATCAGTTTATCATTCCAACTACAAGTTAATCATCATTTTTTTAGTAGTGTCAATCATGGTAAGTTATTCTAATACAGTAAAAATACGAGACAGTTTGAAATTATGTTATAAGCTAATACCTCTAGGTATACCCATAAAGTACGTACGTAGACTAGTTCTTATATATTATTATTATATTATGACTATTATTATGACTTCTTATATATTATTATTATTATGACTTATACTATTATGACTAGTTCTTATACTACCGTCAATTACCCGCTTTGCTGTTAGTATAGGCAAATTAGGGTTGGAGACGGAAAAAAATATTAGATAGCAAATTTTTATTTTAACGCATTCTATGGATTCCCCTGATACTCCAGAGAAAAATCCCAAAAAATTCCACGTAGGCAACCACCTGAAATGTCATCAATAGGGCGGCCACGTAACTACGACTACTTATGCTTATGCGGTAATATCTCATCACAGAACTGAGATACAAACTTTGTTCTGGTGTCAAAGATAAAACATTGTTTAAGTGATTTCAACTAATATCGTTCTTAAGTGTTGCCGCAATTTTTAAATATGGATGTTGTTACCTTAAAAATTAATGTTCACCATTTCATTTTATTTGTTTTATAGTAGATTACTATGAAACTATCAGATATACGGAAAAATACCTCGAAGTAAACATCATAGAGTAGAGTCTCATCTTTCTAAAGATACCAATATTATTTCTGTATCTTAACAATTAAGCGAACTAGTCCATTTTATGTAGCACAAGGTATTGAATTTTCAGCAGTTAGATTACGCTGAACATATGAGAATATTTTTACAATTAAAGGCAGAAATACGTTTGGAAAACAAATTTTAACACATTTTTTAAACAGATGAGACTCCTGATAAAATTGTCAAAAATAGCGCAAAGGCAACCACCTGAAATGACGTCATCAATATGGCGGCCATGCGAATACATTCATTTATGTTTATACGATAATATCACAGAGCTGAGATTCGAGCGTCGTTCTGGTGCCAAGTTAAAGGTACATGATTCAAATGATTTAAGTTAATATTGTTTTTATGTGTTACCGCCACTAAATTAATTTACTCCGTTTCAATTTATTTGTTTCAGATCAGATTATTATCAAACTACCAAATACATACATACGAAATATTTTTAGTATTTTAAAGTAATATTGATATCGCTAGTTTACTTCGCTTTGTAATGGCAAAAAGTCTGCATTTTACATTATGATATTATCAAACAAAATTATTATTTAAAATAGCAATTTTTAAACATTTTACTGTTATAAAATAGCATATATTTAAAATTTTGTTTAACAACATGACACATGTATTTAATCAAAATTTAGAAATCATTTACTGCATTACAAATTAAGTAACCTACCTCTCCACAATTGCATTTTAACTGTTTCATTCATTAATGTTTTTGAATCGTTTAGAAGATGATTTTAAAGTTTCTTCAATATCATCACAAATATAATCGTCGTCTTCTAATGAATTTAATACTAGTTTATTTGTGCATGATTCTCCCTCACATTCTCCACACATTGATGGACAGTGGAGTCCTCCTTTTCGAAAGTCACAATTTCTAGAACAGTCACTTTAGCATCCATCGCATACGAGATGCAACAGATTATCTGGCGCTGGTGGCTAAGTCGATGCCAGGGGTAGGTACCGCATCCACGGGGGGTCTAGGGGGCCACCCTAAATTTTTACTGGCCCTGTAAAATTTTGACAGTAGGCTTGCAAATGAACTGTAATATGGTGATGAACTATAATATGGCTAGATCGCCCCCCTAACTTCTACCGGGCACCTCCAACAGTTTTGGGTTGGCTACTGGCCTGGTAAGTACTGTCGCGCCTCTATTTTCCATCCCCATTCCTCAGGGGAAAGGTGATTTCCCTTCCACTCATGTATCTGATGGTATACTCGAAACCTATGCTGGCGCGCTGAAGCTGAACTTGGAGGGAGTCTTGCAAGGTTCATGATATAATTCGGCTTTTTCCGCAACAGTTTGAATATATTTCTTAAATCTTGTCCTGTCGAGTTCATCTGTTATTTTTCCGCCGTACAATTTCACAATAAACGCTTCTCCCAAAAAAAAAAAAAAAAAACGTTTAAATTAATAGAACGGAAAATTACCCTTTCCTGAAAATAAAAGAAATAATAAGTAAGAAGAAATTTTCTCAGAGTATTATTGGGAAAACATTTCAAAAGGTGACCCTCAAACGCAAAACCCAAATATTCACATAAGGTCCCATGGGGAATATATTATTTCTTAACCAAAATATGGTGATATTCAACCCAAACCAACTCCTTCACCGTATTGCCTGCGTTGTAAGGAATGAGCAAGAACTTTGCTTGAGGTACGAATTATCTACATTTTCCCAAACTCTGTTCGATAATGTTCGACTGGGTTAAAGAACGAATTCGAAGATAACATATGTCATTGACAAGATGTGTGACCTAAGCTATATCTTGCCCAAGAATCCGCGATTTGTTCTCGATGGTGGCGATCTTTTACATCGAGTACATTGGCCTCGCCTGCTATCTATGGTGAAATTTGCCATAGGTACGCCGAATACATAAATTGTCTGTACGGAACCAATGTGGTCGTTGTTTTCGACGGGTATGGAGAACCAAGTACAAAATATATTTTGCATGTACGAAGATCTCTTGGGAGGCCAGGTAGTATGAAGCTGAAAGTAATAGAATTGAACGTCGTGCCCGCTCCACAAGAGTACTTCTTGTCAAACAGCCAATAAACAAAATTTGACTATCACCGGATCCTGGTCAAGAAATAATGTATTCCCATGGCACCTAATGCGAATACTTAGGTTTTGCGTTTGATCGTCACGTTTTCAAATGTTTTCCCAACAACACACTTGAGAAAAATTCCTCTTACTTATTTCTTTTATTTTCACGAAAGGGTAAATTTCTGTTGTAGTAATTTAAACGATTTTTGTCTGTTCAAACGGTAGTTTCATAGTAATCTGATTTGAAACAAATAAATTGAAACGGAGTAAATTAATTCTTAAGATAATACCCGGCATATTTAAAATTGGCGGTAACACATAAAAACGATATTAACTGAAATCATTTGAATCAAGCTTTAACTTGGCACTTCTGTGATGAGATATTATCCTATAAACATAAATGAATGTATTCGCATGGCCGCCATATTGATGACGACATTTCAGTTGGTTGCCCTTGCGCTATTTTTGACAATTTTATCAGGAGTCTCATCTGTTTAAAAAAAAAGAATGTGTTAAAATTTGTTTTCCAAACGTATTTTCGCCTTTAATTGAGGCCTATTCCGGAAGAAGGGCACATAGACCGTATCCGTGAATGGAGAAAAAGAGCCTAAAAGATTTTATCAGAGTATATAACAATAGCATACGCTTGAAAACACCTATAACAGGTTTTTCAATATAAAAGACCTATTCGACTAATAAATAGGTTGTATTAAGTGAAAAATATATACTACTATTTTATATATTTATAAACGTATTTGTATAAAATGTTATGTGCCCTTTTTTCGAAAATCCTGGTTGATTGAAGAAACAGCATACTATTAATGCATCACATTAATGACTTTATTCTAAAGAAATCAAATATAAGCTATTACACATGGTAATAAATGTGTTATGGATTTAGTCCTGTTCGTACTCATTCAATATACACTGAATCAGGTCGCTGTCTTCAGCTGACAAAAACTTCATTAAGGACTGAACATCTTTTTGTTTATGTTCGCTTACTCCAACAGAAGGATACTTTTTGAAAGATAAGAAAATGGGATATATGTTGGCATGTACTTGTTAGAACACAGCAGAACTCCTGATAGAGTGTACTTCATCATTACATACTGCATAATGGTATACTTTAGAATTTTTGGTGTTGGGTTGGAACGAAAGGAAGGGGCAAGAGCTGTGTCCAAATCCTTAATAAACTTTTTCACCGTTGTCAGTTCAAAAGGAGATGGATTCTGTCGACAGGTAATGATGGCTTCTAACCATGGTTTCGATAGTACTGACCGTAGTCAAACTCCAACACTAAAGTTTACCTTCACTATTAGTTGCCTGTGATTTGGAAATAAACTCGTCCTTCAAAGTTTTGCGTCTATCATCTTTCCTTTTATGAACTTGATAATGAACTTTACACGGGTCACTAGGATAGCTAATCTGTTTTTCGTCACATTCAGCACAAAAGTCACACTTGTCAGTTTTGGATTTAAAAAATCCATATCTAAACTGCTGCTTAAATATTTTAAAGCACTTAACATACGATAGTTTCAATGCTTCATCGGTTTTATCCTTATAGTATCCTTGAAATATTGTGTACAATGTCGTGAAGCTAAGATTTGAGTTTTCAAAATATTTTGAGTTTTGATTTATGTCCACAATAATGACTGTAATCACTTGGAAATAACTGCAAGTGACTCTCCACCAGTTCTTACATATTGTTTATTAATTTGTGTGGACGATTGCTATATGTACCTCGTCTTTCTTGGAAATCAGCTCCATCTATATTTTGGACTGAACCACTCGCAAACGTTTCATTGAAATAATAAAATAAACTAAGGATAAATTTCTGAAATAACACAGTAGCCAATTCCACCATTCCTAGCACAATACAGCCATGTATGGAGCCGTGGTTTCTTTTCCTCACGAGTATGTTTTGTGCTTTCCGACTTTCTCATACACTAAGCTAGGAACGAATCTTGAAGAGACTTTTCTTTGGAACTATAAAAGGAATCATACAAATCAGAAGGAATTTGAAGGGAATATTTCTCATAGCACTTGTTTTTACAACACTGAGTAACTAAGGAGAACACTTCAGCCGGTACTTTATTCTTATTCGAGTTGAAGTATTTTTTCAAGAACCCTTTTAGTTTTTGATTCTTCACGTTTCAAATTCATGTTACTATAAACCAGTCGTTCCCCCCTTATGTGCATGACGCACCCCCTCAATTGTCTATCCGTAGGTGTTCTTCCATGAAAAAATCTCTTTTCGATTAATTTTTACACCCACTCAAACATATTTATGTAGATTTTTAACCCCCCCCCCCCCAAATATTTCAATGACGCAGTTTGGGCACCCTTGTATAAACTCTGGGCACCCTTGTTTAAACTACAAGCGTCTTATACACAGGTTTACTTTCAGTATCCCTTTTAAATTACTAACAGATTTTTAGATTAATAATATTGCAAGGATCACATTAATAACAGCTGCTAAAGCCTGAATGTAAGCTGTGCGCTAAAACAGTGGTGCAAAGACTTACAAAAACAACAACGCCAGGCGGCCAAAAATAAAGATATCGAGATGAAATTTTCACAGCACCTACAGTATAACATGGCGGTTCGTTTTAAATGATTTCCGGAAAAAGGGCACATAGCCTATGTGCCCTTCTTCCGGAATAGGCCTCAATTGTAAAAATATTCTCATATGTTCAGCGTAATCTAACTGCTGAAAATTCAATACCTTGCGCTACATAAAATAGACTAGTTCGCTTAATTGTTAAGATACAGAAATAATATTGGTATCTTTAGAAAGATGAGACTCTATGACGTTTACTTCGAGGTATTTTTCCGTATATCTGATAGTTTCATAGTAATCTACTATAAAACAAATAAAATGAAGCGGTGAAAATTATTTTTTAAGGTAACAACCTCCATATTTAAAAATTGCGGCAACACTTAAGAACGATATTAGTTGAAATCACTTAAACAATGTTTTATCTTTGACACCAGAACAAAGTTTGTATCTCAGTTCTGTGATGAGATATTACCGCATAAGCATAAGTAGTCGTAGTTACGTGGCCGCCCTATTGATGACATTTCAGGTGGTTGCCTACGTGGAATTTTTTGGGATTTTTCTCTGGAGTATCAGGGGAATCCATAGAATGTGTTAAAATAAAAATTTGCTATCTAATATTTTTTTCCGTCTCGAACCCTAATTTGCCTATACTAATAGCAAAGCGGGTAATTGACGATAGTATAAGAACTAGTCATAATAGTATTGTCTACGTTACAAGAAATCTCACGTCTCATTTCGAAAATGAAATCTTTAAGTTTTACGTCCCACGGTTATGCCGGTTAGGCTAAAGGAGACGGTGATGATGAGAGATGAGTGAAATGGTGGAATGAAGAAAGTGGGAGGAAACGGGAGAACCCCGAGAAAACCCACGAGCACGGTGTTTGTCCACCACAAAGTTCACTTGGCGGGGGCTGGGATCGAACCCGGGACCCCAAGCACCAGAGGTGAACGCTCTACCACTGAGCCACCGCGCCCTCCTGTCTCATCTCGAAAACGAGACCAGAAATACATTTGAAAATTCGAGATGAGACATTTCATGAGCTCGTGAGCAGCACTAGTTCACCCCACTCTTATACCTCAATCATTGTTTAAGTGTTACGTTTAGAAACTATAAATTGATGAAGTGAATGTGCGAACACACTGAAGATCATTTATCAACGTTTAAAGATACATAAGTCATTGCACAATTGCTTTAATAATAAAAATGGTTTAAATGGGGTTATGCCACTTCATCCGTGGTCCTCGCAAGGATTCTAATAACTTCTACATGATTCAAGGTTGTAACGAGTCATCACACCATGATTCTCAGGGTATATGTTTTGAATAAAAATCCAGAAAAAACACACGTGACGCGAAAGAATTCGCGAGAACGGAGACGAGACGATGTGCCTATAAAATTTACGAGACGAAATAAGAAAACCTTAACACTCGTCCTGTTTCGTGGACAATGCTGCGTAATAATGATAGAAGAACATCGTATGTTGAGTTTGTTTTAGAAGTTTTTGGTTCGACTTTCAGTACATCAGACAAACTATGCTATGCGTGAATGCAATTTTGCAATATAGGCACACTTCTGAATGCTAAAGCACGAAACCAATAACACTGGTTTACAAAAAAATATTTTTTTCTTTCACAAGAATAAGTGTTACTAAATCTAAATGTACTTGTCCTGTTAAATTTGAAAATGAAATCCGAAATATCCTATCAGGCACGGTTTTGTTGTGACCACCATTTGTTTTTTCACGTTTGCACGTGAAATGGACCATATTTTCTTAAAACATTCTTGTTTGTAGCGGCATAGCTCAGCTGTTTATTAACATAAGCTTATAATGTTGATGTCAGTGGAAGGAAAAAGGTCATATCATATATGGAGTTTGTTGTCATCGATTCCATACGAAGGGGGGAGGGTGTCATTAAATTGTGTAAAATAAGGAAATTGTACATTTCCATTGCTCATTTTAACAATAGATTGGCAAAGTAAAGGGAACATCTTATTTTGCCGTTTTCGTCCTTGTTGTACATTAAAGAAAACAAATACGATTACAGTATAAATATCGCTTCTACTTACCTAAGAAGTTGTATTCCTGAATGATGATTTTCGGCTGTATTTAGTTTCCGGGATGTCTCGCTTTAATGTCCAGCAGTAATCGGCTAGCAATCTGGGACTCCATTTGGCCTGATACCTCTTCTCCATTGTAGAAATTTGTTGGTGGAATCGCTCGACATGTTCATTACTTACTGAAGCAAGATTTTGAGGAAAACAATCTAAATGAGAGTCTAAGAAGTGAATCTTTAAATACATATTGCATCCCATAGCTTAGTACGAATTCACAAGATCATTCACTATTTCACGATAGTTTTCTGCTTTATGTTTTCCAAGGAAACCACGACAGATACCTACGAAAGCTTTCCACGCTTTGTCTTCTAGGGGATTCAATAGCTCTGCAAACTTGTCATCCAGTAATGATGTGATTTGCGGCCCAACAAATATTCCTTCTTTCAGTTTTGCGTCGCTGATTTTGAGAAATTTAGATTGCAAATACATGAATGCAGGAGAATTTTTGTCAAGTACTTTTACAGATTCTTTATAAGAGCCAATTTGATATGCAGCGGTGGTAAGTACACTCGTTCGGGATTCACCAATGGAGTGTGAGACACATTTATGTTCCCAGGAGTAAGAGTGTCACGTTTAGGCCATTGCTTCTTAATGTAGTGCGAGTTCCTATCTCTGCTGTCCCATCCACATAGAAACAGCAAAATTTTGTGTATCCAAGAAGTAAGGCTATGACCTTTCAATCACCACATATTCCACTTATATTTTGTGTACTGGAGTTTATATAACAACAATTTCATATTCTGATATGTCTCTTTTATGTGAAGTGCATGGGCCATAGATATTGATGGTAATTAATTTCCATTATGCACAATCACCGCCTTCAAACTAATTTTCGAGGAGTTCATGAACAATCGCCATTCATGTGGCTGGTGTTCGTGTCCAAGAGCCTCCAAAACTGCTCTAACATTATTACAGAATACGATACCATCCTCTGTCGAAAAATTTCTTTAAAATCACTATCGCGACTATGATACACGCATATCCTTGTTTCTTTGTGTAATAGATTCCAACCTTTGAGCCTCGAAGCTAGAAGTTCGGCTTGTTGTTTCGACAACTTTAAATCCCGAATGAGATCATTGAGGTCTGCTTGAGTTAGTAGATAGGGTTCTGATGTAGAAGCCTCGAATGTAGGATCACTTCTATAATAAGTTTCTTTCTCAGTATGCACTGCGTCGGAGTCAGAGTCTTCACTTACGGTCACAAAATCTGGACACTTCGGCACAGGATACTCGTCACTATGTAATACAGGAATCATGGTAGACGGCGAATTTGGATATGTAACAGTATGTTTAGTTTTATTTTTTATAATTTCTTTTATGTTTGTTAATCAAAAGTAGCAGTCACTGGAATGGTTTTTCGTTCCCTCCAGATCATGGGAATTGCAAAAGACGTATGATGTGTGCCCCTTTTCCATCCTGTGAGAAGCCGCACACATGTCACACAACTTATATTTGGAGCTAATTGTTTATCAAAATCACCCACTTTGCAGCCAAAGTAAAGCTCGTAACATTGTTTTACAAGCGGCGTAAAAATTCGCCTCTGACATGAGATTTAAATGTTAGTTCACCACAAATGGAGCAGAAATTGTCCGGATGATTCAAACACTTTCTTGGCATTATGCAAGTTCTTTTTAACACAAGAAATGGAACAAAGAGCACTCCACTTACACAGATAGACAACCTGCGAGGCTCACTACACGATCACGAATGTCTTTTTGCTAAAACAGGTCTGATCTTGATCGACATTTACAGTGTTGTCAAGCCCACAAAAACAAACACTTTTGCTCCATTATTTTCCACTCTTTTATTGCACAACAAAGAAACTTTCGGAAACTCGAATACCTGTATACCAAGTGGATCTCATAAGCTATGTAAGTTTATAACTTTATCGGCCGTCGTTTAGATGCGGCAAGAGGTAAGGCGGGAATAGTGCAATTAAAAAAAATACAATTTCCACAATATTTACCTAAATTCAATTACCTCTCACCCCCACCCCATAACATTGATGACACAAATCTTACACTAGATGAAAGTTTTATTCTTTCCCAGTAATGTGCCACTTAAATTATTCTTCTACATTAATAAACCACTGCGCTATGCCGATTCAAACATATGGATGTTTCATGAAAATACGTTTCATTTCGTATATAAGGGTGAAAAAACAAGTGAATGTCACAACGAAATGGTGCCTAATGGAAACATTTTGATTGCATTTTTGAATTCAGGAGAATAAACTGTTTAAGAATCAGCAATCACTTCTTTTGTGAAAAAAAATCATGTTGATCATTGTAATTAGAATAAGTATGAACCCTAAATTTGGCAGACAGATAGATTAAGGTGTAAGTGTGAAATGATTACACTTATTGTCCTACTAATGAATTAACGGAGCACCTGTTCATCCATAAAACGTAGGGTATTTTGTACAACATGAATTTACTCGTTATCCTGTTGGGGAGCGGATACATGCAGGGCACAACTAAGTCAAATATCCCGTCGGAGGGGCATTGTCAGGTCAATGAACCATTGATGTGTATTAGTTGCAAGCGGGCATACAATGACACTTCATTTCATAACACCTGGTGTCGGACCGATATAGCGATATAAAACCTAGGCGTCTTTTAGCCTTTTACGTATCACGGTACTATCACTCACGGGTACAACCTTGTTGCGGGTAGAACAGAAGTTCGTCCGAAAAGTGAATGTCATGCCAGTCTGCTCTCCATGTGTGATGTACGCAGCGCCATTGCAGACGCGCACACATATGCTATTCATATGCTATAATCTATACCCCTTGAATACTGCTAGCCCACAGGTCTCTTTCAATTCTCAGACGTAAATATCCTGGTTACACCAATGGTCTACGAAACCGATTTCTACCGATTTCTTCTTGGTATTATGTTTTTAATATCTATCATTCTAAACCGATAATGCATTTCGTAAGTCATAGTTATGCATTCTACAAAGCTAAACAAATGTAACCTTTTATTTATTCGTTACAATATATGATCCATTACCTATGTAGTTATGTATAGTAGCATTTCAACTATGTTTCTTTAAATAATAAGATTATTTTGGTGGTAATGTATGTTCGCTAAAATAGTATATACAGAACTTGATAAAAGTGAATTATAGATGTTCTTTATTACAAATTGACACACCCATTCTTACCAATTAATACTCTCTCTTTTAGAAGTTTAAGGTTGAGTATACACAATTTCCACATTTGTTGATATGATACGAGTGAAGAAAGGAAATTATTCTCTGTATTTAGTAACAAATGTCACGTTTTCCCCATCATGACCAACATGCAAGGTGGCGAAGAAGCATTTTTGCATTGAACATAAATATTTTTCTATCAGTATTTTTCTAATTTCGAGTGACGATAAAGTGCAGAGACTTGTATAGTCTTGAAACAGAAAAGGAAAGTAATTTTTCAACGGATTGAGACTGATAACGCTTATATGGCAAAAAATGACATTTGACTACCTATCCATCTGTTCACTTGTTGTCTGCCTGTCTTATTTGCAAAGACCTAGAGATCTCGACATTTAACACAACGAGACCATATTTTAAACTTCTTCAAGATATTGACTTATATGTAGCCATTGCTAAGTTTCTCATAATGCTTATATCTCCCATAGTAAAGAAAAATTGTCGTGTACAACATTTTGAAGTTAAGATTTCTGTATATTGCACTTCCCTTAGAATATTTGAATCTCTTGATTGTTTGAGATATTTTTTTCTCCCTAAGATATTCTGCTTAGACCCAACAATAAGGGCATAATATCGGAGAAGAAAATTCGAAAATTGCGATTTTGGAGGAACCGTACTTACAATTTTCTTCGTATTTTATTAAGTGCATATTTAATTAGCAACATTATTGTGTAGTATTGCACTTGTTTGTATCTGCACTTGTATATGTTAGCATGCTCAGTCAACAAATGATTCTCGATCTGTTCAGTTGTTCTGTAAAATTTGGTGCCCAAATTTTTCGTCCACTCTGTCAAACTATTTAATTCTAGAGTTTTACAGGTTGCAGAAGGTTTATTTCCAGGACCCGGATTTGACATTCTTAGTCTATAGTGTCAAATACTACTCACGAATTCTTTTCAGCGAACGGTTGTACAAGGAACGATACCACTCTTTTCATTTGGTTTGCACAAGAAACATCCCTTAAGTGTACAAGGCTGTTGGATTTCCACGTTAATTTTTCGTTTAATTTATTTCTCCTCCTTGTTGTGGAGTTAAATGCGTTAACAATTAGACATATATTATGTATAGATATTCAACCAGAAAATGTAAGATTGAGAATTCTAGCCGACTAACTGAAGTAGTTTGTTCTGTGGTTCGCATGTACTCTAGCTTACTGCACTCGTACCTATTATGGTGGAATGAAGTCGGACGAAGAGTATGTCCATCAGTTACAGATTTCAGAGAATATAGCATGGTTTAATGAGTGTCTGTTGTAAGCAGAACAAGAGGGCATTGCTTTGATACATAGCAACTCGGTGTATGAGAGAGATAAAGTATTATATGCATGTATATCTTAGATACAGAGGTAGCTTGATTGCTTCCGGAGAATAGCAAATTCGTCAACGATTGTGTGACGGCTAATGGTCAGTTGAAAACCTAATATATGTAATAACCTTATATCATATCTGCTTATAGAATTTCATCATTACACATCTAACAAGCATCTAATTATTACTAATAATATCCGTATTGTTAATGGTAATTTTCTGTTAGTCCGTCACTTTTGTTATTGCATTATTCTTGTTATAACGATCGTCTTCCATTTGAGTGTTCACTTTATTCATTGTACTTCCATTTTCACGATGTTATCATTGAAGTCCGTCTGCTTAATAGATTGGTATCAGCTTAACAAATTTCAATAAATACGTCTGATTTAAAGTAGATGGATACACATATATGTTTTGACGATTGGCGTCTGGTGTGATGAGGCCAATATGTTCAGGTCAGTTTGTTGGTAAAAGTGTTACACATTTATTTTTTAAAAATAAATATTGCTTTATTCAGTGAATTGTATTTCTAGTTTAAGGTAAATTAAATCTTAAGTGTAATTATGTTATGTAGATACATTTTAGAGATGTAGGTATAAATATGGATGTTTTAGTTTTCAGTGAGATTGATGTTGAAAAATATCTTAATGGGAATATATTGCAGACAGCTTTTTCGAAGAGTTACCAACAACATAGTAGTTTCCTAATGTGGTATTATAAAATTTTATGAGCTCTTTCGTGGTTAAGCGGTTAGCGTACGCGCTTTTGGCGTGGGAGACCCGGCTTCGATTCCCGGCGGGAGCTCATGAAATGGAGATTCAACGTTAATCAGTAGGTCCCGTCCCATATAGCCTCGGTGCTGAAAGGACAAAGTAAAAATCAATTCAATTATAAAATTCTACTTAAGTCATTGCAAACAGTATATGTAATATGCATTAAAAAGTATCTTCCTTCTATTGAAATGATTTGTATTCCAGAAATGTTTTCTATATTTCATCATGTTGCAAGCTGCCCCACACATGGAACAGGTTGCAACAGTCGAACCATCTTTATTAAATCTCCCCTTTCTCGTATTGCATAAGAGGTAGAACAACGTAATACACACATAAAACAAAGTAGACATATTGTTTACAGAAATTTCGAGTTTCCTGGATCAATGCTTCGGCCACATTGTCCCAAAATACAAAATATGTTGCAACTATCCATGTTCTAATTACATAATAGTCTTTTAGCATTTAATTGTTTAGAATTTAAAAAGTTAAATCACAATAGAGAACATAAATCGTAAATTCTACGAAAATGTACAAAACTTCTTACAGAAATAAAAACATTAAAGTAGAAAAGAGTGTGGCATTAAAGTTGAAACAGTAATTAAGGGTGTTTGCTACACTCATTATTTTCATCTCAGTTTACTAGGTGAAAAACATGTAAGGTTTAGAAAGTAAGCCAGACACTGTTTGTAAAATACTATTAAATGAATCAATAGGTGTTCTTAAGACCTTTCGAAATTTAATGTGAGAATTGTGACGTTATAAAATGCACACCCAAATTTCTGGCATGTAAGAAAACTATTCTTAGTTTAATGCCTGCCTTATAGTTCCAAAGTTCAACAAGAAGCTTTATTTCCGGATGTAATAAAATATCAAACCAACAAAGTCTCCGTGTTGTCAACTTTGGGGTCAGTATCCCATAGTATGATGGATTAGGTTGAGATATTGATAATCTAAAAGATACTTAAAGGGGAAAGACTATCGGATTTTTAAAAAGACATTCATCACTAAACTTTAACTACTAACTACTCTATGTGTAAGATCAAGGGAGAACGTTATGTCATGAAAAATGACAATGTTTATTGTGTCAAAGAAAAAACACTTATGAGCATATAGACTGGAGGCATCGTTTATGGCCGCCATACCCCTTATGGCCACTTTCATGTTATTAGTCCCTTATTAAACTTCATGCTATTTTGAATCAATCGAAACAAAGCTTATCAAAAGCGATAGACTTTAAGCAACAGATTCAGTTAGTACGAGCGCATTGCGAATCTAATGAATATGGATATGCTGTTACATTTTGTGTGTTGTGATGCACAGAATTCTCCAATTTCTTGTGAAATTTCTTAAGAGATTTGAGTTTTTCAAAAACAAAAATATAGAAAATTCGTCTGGGGGCTAGAAAGTAGAAACTAGTTCTCTGATTTAAAAAAAAAAAAAAAAAAAAAAACTTTATATTTTCTTCATAATGCAATCGTAACTGCCCGGACGTCAACACAGCAAATAAATGCAATGGGCATTAGTGGGTCGGAATATTCCGTGCGTAACTAGTTACGGCCAGTAGGTGGCTATAAGTGGTTTCATACTTGTTACTGTGTCTGGCCATCTTTGCAATTGTGATAGTAATTTCATTGTTTATTAATAAAAATAACAAAAACAGTACTTCATTGACATTACAAGACAATTTTTTCTGTAGGCCTAAATAGGCAAATTCAATAATACGCCTAAATATTAAGTTAACTTTAAATTACAAAATATAACGTACTTTGACGTAACAATATATATAAAATAAAATTTCTTAACCCTACCTAATCATATAACGGAACGAAACATAGCAGCCCTAGCTTACTGCATTCGTTATACAATATTGTGGTATCCTATGTGCACACTTAATGAAATCTCTCCGTGTGACAGAGTACAAGTATGTTGGTATAATGTTGAACAAAATATCAGATTTTGAGTATGATATTCAAGTTTCAAATGTATGGACTCAAACAGTTGATTGAGTTGATTTTAAACTTAGCGTGTCTTTCAGCAGCGAGGCTATATGAGACGTGGATCTACTCATTAACGAGGAGTCCGAACCACATGAGCTCGGGCTGGGAATCGATCTCGGGTCTCCCACGCCAAAGGCGCATACGCTAACTGCTTGCTCACTAAGGAGCTCATACGGACTCAAACTACAGTTTGTAATAATTGAGAATGACATATCACAAGTAAATATTTAGAACATTATTGATAAAACCTAATCGTGAAGAGTACAAATTCCCACCTCGCGACGTTCTTAAATACACTTGGACATCACAAGACGGAAAAACACATAATCAAATTGATCTTGTTTTAGTAGATAGAAGAAGGCAATCTAGCATAATTGATGTCCGGTCGTTTAGAGGGGCTGATTGTGAGACTGATCACTACCTGGTAGCAGCGATAATACGAGAGAGATTATCGTTGAATAAAGGTAATATTCAATGTACGAAAACGGAGAGATTTAATTTAAAGAAATTAAAAGAGAGCCAGGTAAGAGAGAAATACAAAATTGAAGTTTCGAATAGATTCTCGGTTTTAGAAGATTCGGAGTGCACTAGTGTTGAGGATACTTGGATTGAAATTAGAGATAGCATTAAAAGTTCAGCAAAAGAAAAATTGGGACACGCGGAAATACGTAGGAACAAACCATGGTTCGATCAGGAATGCATTAAACTAGCAGAGAAGAGAAAACAGGCAAAATTACACTGGCTACAAAATCCGAATGAAATAACTACACAAAATTTCGCAAATATCAGGCGGGAAACTTCCAAAACTTTTAGAACAAAGAAACGCGATTTTTTGAAAGCTAAAATTAAGGAACTTGAAGATGATAGTAAAAATAAAAATATTCGGGGCATGTATAAGGGCATCAGCGAATTTAAGAAAGGCTATCAACCTCATGCTTATATATTAAAGAAAGCTGACGGAACAGTTCTCACTGATACGGATAGCATCTTAAATAGATGGAAAGATTTCTTTGACGGTTTGCTGAACACGCAGCCAAAAACTAGTGTGCGTGGAGAAAAGGAGATACACACCGCAGAACCGTATATTCCAGAACCTAACCGAATAGAAGTAGAAACCGCTACAAAGAAATTAAAGAAACACAAATCTCTGGGTGTAGACGAAATTCCGGCAGAGTTAATTTTAGCTGGGGCGAAAAATTGTGGAACAAGATACACAAACTCATTCTCCTTATCTGGAACAAGGAAGAATTGTCACAAGAGTGGAAAGAATCAATCATTGTTTCAATTCACAAGAAAGGCAACAAAACTGACTGTAATAATTACCGAGGCATTTCTCTTCTGTCAACATCCTATAAAATCCTTTCAAATATTCTATTAGCAAGATTGACCCCATACACGGATGAAATTATTGGAGATTATCAGTGCGGATTTAGACGAAATCGATCAAATATTTACCATTCGCCAAATACTTGGAAAAAAGTGGGAATATAATATCCCGGTACATCAACTATTTAATGATTTTAGAAAGGCGTACGACTCGGTTCGGAGAGAAACATTATACAACGTTCTTACGGAACTTAGAATATCGAGAAAGCTAATTAGATTAATTAAGATATGTTTAAATGAATCCCAAAGTAAAGTCCGGGCAGGAAAATTATTGTCCACGAGCTTTCACGTCGAAAATGGCCTGAAACAAGGAGATGTGTTGTCGCCATTATTATTTAACTTTGTGCTGGAATACTCTATAAGGAATATCAAAGATAGCAACCAGGGCTTAGAGTTGAACCTTATTCACCAGATTATGGCATATGCTGATGATGTAAATTTAATAGGGGATGATAGGAGAACAATAGAAAGAAATGCAGAGATCTTATTAAATGCTAGCAGGGACATGGATTTAGAAGTAAATGCAGAGAAAACTAAATACATGGAAGTACGTCGGGATCGTAATACGGAAAATTATGGATGCGTTAAAATATTAAATAATACTTTTGATAAAGTGGATACTTTTAAATAATTAGGATCAATATTAACTAACTAACTCTATGGCCTATGGAACCCGGAGGTTCAGTGCCGCGTTCACAAAAGCTCTCCACTGACTTCTATCCTTAGCTAATTGGATCCAGTTTCTACTTTGTATTCCTATCTCTGCGAGATCCATCTTGATATTATCCTCCCATCTGCGCCTAGGTCTTCCTAATGGTCGTTTTCCTATGGGTCTACCAGTCAAGACTTTGAAAGCGTTTCTACTTTCTTCCATTCTAGCTACATGACCTGCCCACCTAAGCCTCCTAGACTTGACGACCCTAACAATGTTGGGTAAACCGTATAAACTATGTAGTTCCTCGTTATGAAGCTTCCGCCATTCCCCATTCTCGTTCCTCTTGGGTCCGAATATTCTTCTCAGGATCCTGTTCTCAAATACTTTCAGTCTATGTTCTTCCCTCAGAGTAAGCGACCATGTTTCGCAACCATACAGAACAACAGGCATGATTATCGTTTTATATATTTTAAGCTTCAAATTCCTCGACAGAATTCGCGACAAGAGATTTTGAACCGAATAGTAACACGAATTCCCTGCTTTTAGTCGACATTTAATTTCTTCGTGAATATGATTTTCGTCTGTTAATATTGATCCTAAATATTTGAAAGTATCCACTTTATCAAAAGTATTATTTAATATTTTAACGCCTCCACAATTTGCCGAATTACGGTCCCGGCGCACTTCCATGTATTTAGTTTTCTCTGCATTTACTTCTAAACCCATGTCCCTGCAAGCGTTTAATAATATCTCTGCATTTATTTCTACTGTTCTCCTATCATCCCCTATTAAATTTACATCATCAGCATATGCCATAACCTGGTGAATGCCGTTCAACTCTAGGCCCTGGTTGCTATCTTTGATTTTCCTTATGGCGTATTCCAGCACAAAGTTAAATAATAATGGCGACAACGCATCTCCTTGTTTCAGGCCATTTTCGACGTGGAAGCTCGTGGACAAAAATTTTCCTACCCGGACTTTACTTTGGGATTCACTTAAACATATCTTAATTAATCTAATTAGCTTTCTCGGTATTCCAAGCTCTGTAAGAACGTTGTATAATGTTTCTCTCCTAACCGAGTCGTAAGCCTTTCTAAAATCAATAAATAGTTGATGTACCGGGGTATTGTATTCCCACTTCTTTTCGAGTATTTGGCGAATGGTAAATATTTGGTCGATAGTTGATCGATTTCGTCTAAATCCGCACTGATAATCTCCAATAATTTCATCTGCGTATGGGGTCAATCTTGCTAACAGAATATTTGAAAGGATTTTATAGGATGTTGACAGAAGAGAAATGCCTCGATAATTATTACAGTCAGTTTTGTCGCCTTTCTTGTGAATTGGAACAATGATCGACTCTTTCCACTCTTGTGGCAATTCTTCCTTGTTCCAGATAAGGAGAATGAGTTTGTGTATCTTGTTCCACAATTTTTCGCCTCCAGCTAGAATTAACTCAGCCGGAATTTCATCTACACCCGGAGATTTGTGTTTCTTTAATTTCTTTATAGCGGCTTCCACTTCTATTCGATTGGGTTCTGGAATATAGGGTTCTGCGGTGTGTATCTCCTTTTCTCCACGCACATTAGTTTTTGGCTGCGTGTTCAGCAAATCGTCAAAGAAATCTTTCAATCTATTTAAGAGGCTATCCGTATCAGTGAGAATTGTTCCGTCAGATTTCTTTAATATATAAGCACGAGGTTGATAGCCTTTCTTAAATTCGCTGATCCCCTTATACATGTCCCGAATATTTTTATTTTTACTATTATCTTCAAGTTCCTTAATTTTAGCTTTCAAAAAATCCCGTTTCTTTGTTCTAAAAGTTTTGGAAGTTTCCCGCCTGATATCTGCGAAATTTTGTGTAGTTATTTCATTCGGATTTTGTAGCCACCGTAATTTTGCCTGTTTTCTCTTCTCTACTAGTTTAATGCATTCTTGGTCGAACCATGGTTTGTTCCTACGTATTTCCGCGTGTCCCAGTTTTTCTATTGCTGAACTTTTAATGCTATCTCTAATTTCAATCCAAGTAGTCTCAACACTAGTGCACTCCGAGTATTCTAAAACCGAGAATCTATTCGAAACTTCAATCTGGTATTCCTCTCTTACCTGGCTCTCTTCTAATTTCTTTAAATTAAATCTCTCCGTTTTCGGACATTGAGTATTACCTTTATTCAACGATAATCTCTCCCGTATTATCGCTGCTACCAGGTAGTGATCAGTGTCACAATCAGCCCCTCTAAAAGACCGGACGTCAATTATGCTAGATTGTCTTCTTCTATCTACTAAAACGTGATCTATTTGATTATGTGTTTTTCCGTCTGGTGATGTCCAAGTGTATTTATGAACGTCGCGATGTGGGAATTTTGTACTCTTCACGATTAGGTTTTTGGATGTTGCAAAGTTCACGAGTCTAACACCGTTGTCATTACTTTCCTTATGCAAACTTTCGTTCCCTATAATCGGTTTGAAAATATCCTCTCGTCCTACCTTCGCATTGAAATCCCCTAATAGAATCTTCATATGGTATCGCGGGAGTTGGTCAAATATCCGTTCCACTTCTTCGTAAAAACTGTCTTTTATATCGTCACCCTTATCTTCAGTTGGAGCATGTACATTTAAAACAATAATATCACACCACCGTCCCTTAAGAGTAATAAAAGAAAGTCTGTCAGTAACAAATTCAACCCGTTTAATTGCTGGTAATATTCGTTTGTGAACGAAAAACCCTGTTCCTAACTGGTGATTTTTATTTCCTTCCCCGTAAAAGAACGTAAAATTTCCGGAATTCTCAGATCCATTTCCTTCCCACCTAACTTCCTGCACTCCTACTAAGTCCATCCTGTATTTCTCTAACTCACTCGTTACAGATTTTAACGCGCCTGATCTATAAAGACTTCTAATATTCCATGTTCCAAATCTCATGTCCATTTTCTTTTGCTGATGTCGTGCCAAGTTATCAGTCCTTGTCCGAGGCTTTTGTGAATGTTTCTGAACAAGTACCTTTTTTTACAGGATGAGGGTGTTAGCCTTACCCAAACCCCCAAGCTGGAGGACCACTCCTAGTTGTCTGTCCGCGACTGCTTATTCAGTATATTCGCAGCTAACCTCTATATCTAGAGGCCTTCTCCTCGATCCGCAACCTGAGGACGCGCCATGCCGTGGTGACAGGAACTCACGTTACACGGAGGATCAATATTAACAGACGAAAATCATATTCACGAAGAAATTAAATGTCGACTAAAAAAGCAGGGAATTCGTGTTATGATTCAGTTCAAAATCTCTTGTTGTCGCGAATTCTGTCGAAGAATTTGAAGCTTAACGATAATCAGGGCTGTTGTTCTGTATGGTTGCGAAACATGGTCGCTTACTTGGAGGGAAAAACATAGGCTGAAAGTATTTGAGAACAAGATCTAAGACAAATATTCGGACCCAAGAGGAATGGGAATGGGAAATGGCGGAAACTTCATAATGAGGAACTACATAATTTATACGGTTTACCCAACATTGTTAGGGTCGTCAAATCTAGGAGGCTTAGGTGGGTAGGTCATGTAGCTAGAATGGAAGAAAATAGAAATGCTTTCAGTCTTGACTGGAAGACCAATCGGAAAACGACTATTAGGAAGACCTAGGCACAGATGGGAGAACAATATTAAGATGGATCTTTCAGAGATAGGAATACGAAGTAGAAACTGGATCCAGTTGGCTAAGGATAGAAGTCAGTGGAGAGGTTTTGTGAACGCTGCATTGAACCTCCGGGTTCCATAGGCCATACAGTTAGTTAGTTAGTTATTGATAAATTGTCATAACCGAGCTTTAAAGAACGGGCTCGAATGGTGGTAAATGTATTTGCTGGAGCTGTAAAAATAGTTGAAAAACACTACATACAACATTGATATTGTTCTATGCTCGGCCAGTTTTGATCTATTTGTTAAGGTAACATTCTATTAGGCAACTTCTTTTTATAGATAAAGTTGCAAATTATATATAAAATATACATATCTAAATGCTAAAGATAAATACATTTAGTAACGTAGCCTAGATATATATAGCATTCAGACATAGAGCTAAGTAGGCAGATTTAGAAACTTTTTGATAAGCAAAGTCCAACAGAACAAGTTAGAAGTCCTTACACCGAATAAATACGGAGGAAATATAGATGATCAAAACTGGAAAGTTGCTTAGGCACAATTTCCAGAATTTTAATCAGGCCCGAAACTCGAAAGTAGAGCCACCTTTGGAATCCTTGGGTCAAAAAAAAAAAAAAGCAATATAAGCCTATAGCCCCTTGCGGCCAATGGAAATGAATTTTAACTGGTCAAACTCGTATTTATTCGGTGTGAGGACTTCATTTTTTTTTTTCTGTTGGACTTTGCTCAGCAAAAGGATTCTAAATCTGCATTACTGTCCCAAAATTTGAAATTCAGAGTACGTGGTAGGAAGGCGGATGACCTCTAAACGGACGCCCCTCTCTATAAAACTGTAGGTTGCACCTTGTCACGTAGTTTTCTTCCTTTCTTTTCGGATTCGTGGTTACGAATATATGACGTTTTCCGTCGGTGTATTCTTTTTGACACACTCTGCATTTATTTAATGTAATTATGCATCACTTGTATACCTAAGCTAATTGTATGTATAAGTAAATGATCTTTGATGTTTTTTACTTAATAAACCTTAATTTGGAAGTTAATTTTTTATATTTATTTTGAGTGGCCATAAGTCAAGAAAAGTTGGCCATAAGCAGAAACAGAAACCAACTTTTAAAGACAATAGATGACGACTTAATGGTAATGAAAATGAAAAAGTCCTTAAAGTGGTCATAACCGGTATCTCCATTCTATGGTATTGATTTTTCTTTTTCTTTTTTCTTTTTTTTTTCATCTCATTTGTATTTTTGTCCAGTAAACTGCAATGTGAAACTCCTTGAAAAAAAATGTGGTTAGCAATTCTATCGGACACTCTGTACTTTCTGTCTTCCTCAGGATAAGTAGCAAACTAAATCAAATGTTACTGTTCCGACTATTTATTAAATTTTTGTGCCAAAATACACTTTAAATAATTTAATACACCATATTGGAATATTGACATATTTAGAATATTTATATCTCATAAAGTATTTTCAAAGTTTGTTTCGAATGTTCCATTTTATATTTTAACAAAAACCACCGATTAGAAATGATACGGAACCATATAGTACATATAGTCATCCTTGTTCATATGTTCGGGTTCGATCCCTGCTCGCGCCGTGTAGACTGTGGTGGACAAACACCGTGCTCGTGGGTTTTCTCGGGGTTCTCCCGTTTCCTCCCACTTTCTTCATTCCACAATTTCACTCATCTCTCATCATCACCGTCTCCTTTAGCCTAACCGGCATACCGTGGGATGTAAAACGTAATGATTTAATTTCATTATTTTTGTTCATATGTATGTTTTTAAAGCCTAGTGTGATTGAAATTGATACTTTAAATATTAAATCGCATATGACAGTGTTAGTTGCTCTTTCGAAAGCCTTGTTTTCTACGTACGTCCTTTGTGTGACATTGGTAGTCACGTGGAATAATATTCCATGCTTGTAAAGGAAATAAAACAAAATAATGATGTTGGAAAAGCAATGTGGTTCTCCATCATTTCTGGTTTCTGCTACATTTGATGATGAAAGCATCTTAACCACAGTTCACGTGATGTAATTTAAGTTGTGGTTTATCAGTATCGTCAAAGAAGCGACTGGGAAGATTCGTGGGTTTGTTCAAATTATCCTTTGTTAGTTGTTGTAAGTTATTTCACGTTATTTGCTACTATCGGTTTAAAGTTATTTTCTGATTTGAAAGTTGCAGTTTCCATTTAAATGCTGCTGCACTTCCTTCTATGGTTTGCATTTCCGTCTAATTATCTCACGACTTATGCACTATTGGTATTATTTGTAGAAAGTAAACTTTAGTTCTTTTGTTTAAAAAGTTTAAGTAATCGAAAAGTTAGAAAAGAGAATTCACAAATCAAAAAAAAAAAAAAAAGTAATTCAAGAATAACAGCCTTTGAACTATTACTTTGTTAATTATGGTTATATGAGAGCACTAACCAGCTACCCAAGGAATTGTGATAAACTAACAGATCGTTGCAGTAACTGTTTCGAGCCTCTCATACATTTATTTTACAAACAGCCAATAACGGGTATACATTCAATACTAAAAGTAATAATTACATAAGTATAAATAAGCTAATACACGAAAATCAAATTCGATTTATGACCAAAAATGTGGTACTGCCCAACTGTATCCAACTTAGTATTTTATACAAAGACCATTATCCATCATTGCACGTAATTCGTATTACTTAGTAGCTCTTCTTTTTCTAGAAGTGTTATTACCTGTAACACTCTGTACCCAACCACAATCAACTACTTTCAACATAAATTAGAAGAGCACAGTGTGCCCGATGAAATTGCTACCACGATTTTTTTTTATATGGAGTATTACTGCATAAAAATCTAAATGCGATGCAAACATTCCTGGATGGATTAAAGTTTTAAATTAGAAATGTGAGTTCGTATTTACTTATGTTCTTATACTATTACTACTACTACTACTACTACTACTACTACTACTACTACTACTACTACTACTACTACTACTACTACTACTACTAATACTACTATTACTACTACTAATATTACTACTACTATTATTACTACTAATACTACTACTACTATTACTACTACTACTACTACTATTACAGGTGCATTTCGCCAGCCCCCCCACCTTGGAGTTTCGAAAAAAAACCTATGCCAATCGTTTGTGCTACGTTTGTGCCGGAATGTACCGCAAAAATTTTCGTTTGTACCACTTCCGGTACGAAGTTATAATAGTTTTAAAGTGGGGGGGGCTGGGGAAACGGCAGCCCCCCCACCTTGGAATTTCGAAACGAAACCTATGCCAATCGTTTGTGCTACGTTTGTGCCGGAATGTACCGCAAAAATTTTCGTTTGTACCACTTCCGGTACGAAGTTATAAGGGTTTTAAAGTGGGGGGCTGGGGAAACGGCAGCCCCCCACCTAGGAATTTCAAAACGAAACCTATGGCAATCGTTTGTGCTACGTTTGTGCCGGAATGTACCGCAAAAATTTTCGTTTGTACCACTTCCGGTACGAAGCTATAAGGGCTTTAAAGTGGGGGGCTGGAGAAACGGCAGCCTCCAAAGTTGGAATTTCGAAACAAAACCTACGCCAATCGTTTGTGCTACGTTTGTGCCGGAATGTACCGCAAAAATTTTCGTTTGTACCACTTCCGGTACGAAGTTATAAGGGTTTCAAAGTGGGGGGGGATGGAGAAACGGCAGCCTCCAAAGTTGGAATTTCGAAACAAAACCTATGGCAATCGTTTGTGCCGGAATGTACCGCAAAAATTTTCGTTTGTACCACTTCCGGTACGAAGTTATAAGGGTTTTAAAGTGGGG